>NC_067152.1:43563259-43690759 GCF_903995435.1 Acomys russatus | reverse complement strand
AGACATTCTGGAGGGCAGAGAGAGAGAAGCCAGGGTGCAGCTAAGAGGTCTACCCTCAGGGGCCATGGCAGGCCTGGGCTCTAGGGGGAGACTTGCTGTAGCATCGAGGGGCAAAGGAGAAGTCTCGCTTTCCAAGTTGACTCAGAGAAAGAAAAAAGTAGGAGGGAGACGGGCGTGGTGGCCCATGCCTTTAATCCCAGCACTCGGGAGGCAGAGGCAGGCGGATCACTGTGAGTTCGAGGCCAGCCTGGTCTACAAAGTGAGTCCAGGATGGCCAAGGCTACACAGAGAAACCCTGTCTTGAAAAACAAACAAACAAACAAACAAAAAAAAAAAAAGTAGGAGGGATAGTCTCCTGCCCCACACTTTATTTCCAACTTGTATTCGAAGGTCTAGGTGGCCAGCTAGCACAGAGTTGGCAAAGCAATGACCAATGTCAGGCTACCCAATGGCCACACACAAACAGCCTCCAGCAGCTTGGAAGACAGAGGCCTTGAACTTGGTCCTCAGCAAGACCATGGGCTGAGGCAAGGCTCCCAACCCTGTGGCTGCAAATCTGGTCGGCAAGAGTGGCAGTCATAGCATCTGTGCCCAGGGTAGATATGGCGTCTGGGGCCACCAAGCCACACCACTGCTTCCTGCCTGCCTAGGCGCCAGTATTCCTTCCTATCTGGGCTCAGAGGATGAGCTCAGCAGATGTCACCTGCCACAGGCTGGCAGCTGAAACCACAGGCAAATGCTTTATCTTTATGACCCCACACCTTTGCCTGGAAATGGGATTCTGAATGCATCCAACTTCTGCAACGGGGAGATTAGAAGGAGGAGGTGGTGGCCTCCCAATCCCTTAGACGGGAAAAGGCTAGGTGGAGCTGAGGGGCCAGACCTAGATACCGGACCGAGGGACCTTTTCCCGCCTCGGCTACCCAGCAGATAAGAGAGGATGCAAAGAAGACTTCAGCTCGCTTGGTTCTTGGTCCTCCATCTCTCACTTCAAGTCCTTGTCTTAAAGTGGCTCCTGGAAATGAGCGTCTCCTCCCACTTTTCCAGGCTGTTTGTCTTTAGATTAACACTGTAATAATCTCCAGTAAACCATCCGTTGGGCTTCCCAGAACCCATGCTGCCTAGCCTATCCACTCAGAAGCTCCAGAAACCAACAACTCAAGAAGAAAGCTGACTGTGGCAACCAAGACTAACGGGAAATGCAAGTCCACACGCGCTGGTCCTCAGACCCACTGAGGACGTCCTATGCACCAGGCTCAGGGTTACAAAGGAAATAAGGCCTAAGTGGTTAAGAGCTATTAGTGCTCACAATGAGCTATAAACCGCAGATCCATTGGGACCAGATGCCTCTGCCCTCTGTGGACATACCTACACATAGGCACACACATATACACATAATTTTAAAACTAATCATTTTTCTTTTCTTTTCTTTTCTTTTTTTTTTTTTTTTTTTTTTTTTTTTTGGTTTTTCGAGACAGGGTTTCTCTGTGTAGCCATGGCCATCTTGAACTCACTTTGTAGACCAGGCTGGCCTCGAACTCACAGCGATCCACCTGCCTCTGCCTCCCGAGTGCTGGGATTAAAGGCGTGCGCCACCACGCCCGGCTTAATCATTTTTCAAAATATACAAAGGGGGAAAAAAAGGACAATATATCCAACATCTTTCTTTTTCTTTTTTCTTTTCTTTTGTTTGTTTGTTGGTTGGTTTTTCGAGACAGGGTTTCTCTGTGTAGCCCTGGCTGTCCTGGGCTCCCTTTGTAAACCAGGCTGGCCTTGAACTCACTGCAATTTGTGTGCCTCTGCCTCCCGAGTGCTGGGATTAAAGGTGTGCGCCACCACCGCCCGGCTATCAGTGACAATCTTAAAGAAAGATGTTGGAAGCTAGGCATGGTGGCGCACGCCTTTAATTCCAGCACTCGGGAGGCAGAGGCAGGCAGATCGCAGCGAGTTCGAGGCCAGCCTGGTCTACAAAGTGAGCCCAGGACAGTCAAGGCTACACAGAGAAAACTTGTCTCGGGGGCGGGGGGCGGGGGGAGATTCTCACTGAACAAGAGGTCAAAACACTTTGATGATGCTGGGGCAGCTTCCGTGCCTAATTGTACAGAGGAAGCACAAATCAACCAACCTGGAAAGGTAGTTTAGCCCCAGGGAAGCAAGTGAGCTAAGCCCAACTGTCAGGCAGCCCAGCTCACACAGCACACAACTGAGGCATGGGCAGGTGGACAGTGATTGGGACAAGCTCCGACAAGAGCCCAATACTCACTCCACGGAGGAGGAGGAGGAAGTTTTGTGTCCTTGTTTGGGATCTTGTGTTTCTTGTTATTTAACTGTTCCTCTTATTTTTGACTGGACTCAGACTTCCGAATAGAGTCTCTCAGTGAGGACAGCCTACGTCCGCCTCTTGTCAATCCATTCCTGATGGTTTTCTGTGGCTTCCTTCATTCTCTTGGCCAAAAGTTTCTGGGTTCTGCAACCTCCTCATTCTCCTTGGTGCATTTGTTTCTTCAGAGCAAGACGGCAGTGTTTGTGTCACGGAAGACTGGAGTCACTGCTGAACCTAGGGGTGCTTAGGTCCTGCACTTCCTACTTTCGTTGTTTAAGGGCTGTCTGGCTGCAAATAGGTGGAAACTGTCTTTAGAGAGATTGAAACGTTTTCAGATGCCTTGAGCCCTTTGGGGCTCCGACCATGGAGGCTCAGATGCGCACTCCCTTTCTCCAGTTCTCCTTGGTCGATAAAAGGAATGCCTCCGACTCAACCAACATCAGACACGCCCCGCCCCGGGTCAAGACACTAACTCCACAGGAAAACCCTGTGTCATTCCCACCATTGGTTTGGACCAGACACCCCTAACACACTTTACCCAGAGAGAGAGGATCAGGCACATCTGAGGCCTTGCACTTCTCAGAGAAAGTACCAAGTGCGTGTTCACAGTCCACTTCGGCGATACTACTATCTGGAAGTTGGTGGCTGGAAAGGAGATATTTAGCTTCATCTTGACACAGGGTTGTGGGTTTCTTGTTTTTTGTTTTTGCATATCTTTATTTTATGCATGAGGATGTTTTGCCTGCAAGTATCACAAGTATCTGGTATCTGTAGAGGCCAAGAGAGGATATCGGATGCCCCGGAGTTACAGATGTTTGTTAGCTGTTATGTGAGTGCTGGGAATTGGACCTGGCTCCACTGCAAAAGCAACCAGTGCTCATAACCAGGAAGCCATCCCTCCAGACCCTAGGGGCATTGCTTTTTGGTTGTTTGTTTTGTTTTGGGAAAGGGTCTCACAAAGCTTAGGGTGGCCCCAAACTCAATATGCATCTTAGAATGACCTTGAACTTCTGGTCCTCAGGCTTCTACCCTTTGATTGCCGAGATTAGAGAAGTGTAATCCAGCCTGAATTCCTTTCGGTGCTTTGTAGATCCTGGAGCTGTCCGTGTAGAGATCAGCCTGGCTATTTAACACCTGCCCCAAGCTTCTGAAGTCCTAGCACATAGCATTCAAAAGGTAGGGTGGATGATAGGATTAGCTTCCTAAACTGTAATCTTAGGTCCCCGTCTAGGATTTTCAATAGGCCGCCAAACTCAGCCCCTTGCTAAGCTCTGAGGAGTTTATCTTCAAAGCCAATAAATGCAAGGGATCCTTTGTCCTGAGTTTGTTTTTTGTTTTGGTTTGGTTTGGTTTTGTGGGTTTGTTTTTTTTTTTTTTTTTTTTTTTTTTTTGGTGGTTGGATCCTATTTCAGATTCTCCCAGTGCAAGCAGCCAATGCTACTAAAAGACCTGGTCACCTAAAATCCATCTCATGGCGTCTGTACAGAATCTGGAAAGAATCTTCAATACGTTAAGCTGTTGAGCTGGGTGTGGTGGCACATACCTTGGGCTCCTTGCATGCCAGGTGCTCTCAACTGGGTATCATCTGAAGTCTCAGAGCTACCGTGCTAAGCACCTTAGCCCTCGCGGAAACTCGGGGGAGGCAGTCTCATCAGGCCAGTTTACACAGGGTTGGTGAGGTGGAGCCCAGGAGCAGCTTAGGTCCCTAAGAGCATGCATGGCACCCAGCATTACCCACCTGTCTTAGGCCCCAGCAGCCGCAGAGGCATGCCTGATGGCTCCTGTCCCACTTTCCTCTTCAAACAGCCCTACAAGCTCTATTTTTCAGGAGTTCCCTGCTGGCCCTGCAGAGTGAGGGCTCCTGTTAGGACTTGTTCAGAAAACTGAATTCAACGAGGCTAGGATCCTGAAGGCTTCAGTTCCATTTCTTTTTTCTCCCTCCCCTCTCTCAAATTCATTTAGTTATTTAATGTATATAGCGTCTATGTTGCTCTGGCTGGCCTGGAACTCTATGGAGACCAGGCTGCCCTTGAATTCACAGAGATCCGTCTTCTTCTGCTTCCAGAGTGCTGTGATTAAAGGCATGCACTACCACACAAGGCCCAAATTTTGTTTTATTTTAATTATGTATATGGGAGGAGGGGTATGTGCACATGAGTGTGGGTTCCCATGGAGACCAAGGGTACCTGAGAGTTGGAGTTACAGCAGCTGTGACCCACTCTACCTGGGTGCTGGGAATCAGACCACGGTCCTCTGGAAGTGCAGCAGCGCATGCTCTTAACTTCAGCTCTTCCCCTGCCATACCTCTCCGCAGGACCCATCCCAGTGTCTCACTGGGTCACAGCCATGGCTAGTCCTTCCTCATGGCTCACGACCTCTTCCCCGCTGCAGGATTTTTCCCAGCAGCCCTGCCATCCCAGCTGCCATCCCAGCACTCACTCCACCGCTGGCCTGACAGAATCAGGCACGAAACGCGGCTTTGTGGAATGGATGAATGAACTTGACTTGTGTCAGAGCGTTGTAATTTACAAAGCACTTTTCCATCCATTAACTCCAGGGCTGTTTCCTAAGAGCCCTCCCTGTCCTCCGCTGCCCTCAGCACAGAAGCCCACGGTCAAGGCAGCTACTGCGGAACACTCTGCATTAGATCAAGGAGGCCTTTTTCACAGAAAGAGGGAGGATCCATTGCAGGATTCTGCAAGGGACTGTCATCAGCACAATGTCTGTGAGATGGTTTTTAAAAGGCCCCTAAGCCTCCTGAGTCCTGGGGTTGTCCGGGTCGCCCCACCTACTTCTATTGAGATGATAAGGCTGAGCCCAGAGAAGCTGTGCACCGGCCTGAGTTTCTATTGGTTCCCCAGCGGTAGTGGAGCATATTGGAGACAGAGAGCCAAGCTACTGAGGTGCCTACCAATTCCCCAGAAGGGAGCAGGCAGCCCTCCCCCCAAGGCCAAGCTGCTGTGTGTAGTCAGCACTTTCCCCCTCAGACTGGCATCACACGAAGCCTGTGGTATCTAAGAGGGTGGGGCAGAAAACCCACTGAGAGCAGCCACTCTGTGTGTCACTCAGCTGGTTCTGAGGTGGCACGGGCATCCTGCTGCCTGTTGCAAAACTTGCCACTAGGCCTTTATAGGTACTCACGTGACGAGGAGTAAGTCAACCTTTCACCTCAATCACCTGTTCTTATCAACACTCCCTCCCCCACGCCGCCATCTCAAAAGTTCAGACACCCTAACAACAAGGGAGGGCCCAGCTGGCAAGGGACTGAACCCCTAACAACTGCTCTGTGGACAGTCCTCCTATTCGACATTTATCCCCAGGCTTGACTCCGGCCTGGGAGGTGAGCCTGCTTTCTTCTGGGTTCCCTACTCCTGTTCTTGAATAAGGAGTCCCGCAACCTCTCTCCTGGGCCTGGGAAACACAGCAAAACTCTGCTCGCCTACAATGCTCCAGCGCGCCCTCTAGTGGAGACGGGCGCAAGCAGGGTGGGATCGTGGTTTCTTTACTCAAGCTCCCTGGAAGCGCCAAGAGCACCTGGGCGGACCCACGCAGGTTGGGAGGCTCAGATGAGTGATAGAGTGGTTGCCAGCTGCTTCTCCTACACCCGCAAAGGGCATCGGTACCCACGTCTGTCACCAAAGAACCAGGCAATGGGCGAACGAGCCGAAGCCCGGCAGCTGCGTCGAAGCCAGTGCCTGCTCCACTTCTGGATCTCCCAGCCTCATCTTTTGAACCTGCCCACAGGTAACTGTCTCGCATCCCCCACCTCCACTTCACAGGTCCCCAGTGAGCTGGCTGCGGAATGGCCCTACCTCCCTTTTGGCTGGCACGGGGTGCTTGGAACTGTAAATGAGGACCTTGGGGTGGACTGGGTGGGAGCGAGGGGAGCGTCCCCGCAGGGTCCAAGAAAAAGGGAAGGGGTACCCGGAGCCTCTTGGGGCCGGCCTCCTAGAACTGCCGGCGCGCTCCCATCGCGGCACCCCCGCCTCTGCCAGAAACCAGCCTTCTTAGAAGGGAGGGGGTGGGGGGGAAAGTGTGAATGAGAAGTTGGGGGCGGAGCGCGCGGGGGAGGGGCCGCTGCCAGGAACGCTCGGCCACGGCTGGCGCCGCGCCCGCCGGTCGGGCAGCCTCGCGCCGCGCTTTGTCTCCCTCTCCGTGAGTCTCGGCGGGTCCTGGAGGCCCCAGCTCCAGGCCCGCCCTCGACTGCCCGCGGCCCCTCCCTCGCCCTCCGCTCACAGCCTTTCAGTGCAGAGTAGTGACTAAACATTACAAGAAGACCGGCCGCGCAGTTCCAGGAATCGGGGGGGGCGGGGCATGCTGGCTGGGTAAATACCCGCGCACACGGCCTCGGCGGCGGCTCTAACTCCGACTGTTCATTCGCCTGCTCTCACCACCGCTGTCTCTCCGGGCTCCCGGACGGCCCCTGCCCGGCCCAGCTCTCTGTCGTGGCCCCTCGCCCGGGTCCTTTGCCTGATCCATCTCGGGGCGCGCCTGATCGGCCCCGGGGACAGCGAAGCCAAAGGGGACGCAAGCACAGGGAGCCCCTTTGTGGACTTCACGACCGCCAACATCTGGGCGCAGCGCGGGCCGCCACCGCCTCGCCTTGGGGACCGTAGGAGGCACAGCCCCAAGGCCAGATACTTCGCTTCGGGACTAGGTAGGAAGGAGGGGCGCGGTGTGTGGAAAGGGTGGGGGCCTCGATCCAGCTCGGGAGCTTTTCCCGGTTTCTCCTCCCCTTCCCGGGTCATTCCCGGTAGGGAGGGGACGAGGTAGGGGGCAGAGCGGATGAGAACCGAAGATCCCGGGTTCCCGTAATACTGGACTGGGCCCTCGGGCTTCTCCAGTCCCCTCTCCCACACATCTCGGGTTTGTCATCCCCTTTTCGTCCTCGCCACTAAGGGCACCGGACTGAGCGGCGCCTTGAGCGTCCCTGGGGCTCTTGTTTCTCCCCATCCTGGCGGTGCTCCTCGAGACCCAACTTCCACGCGCGAGTTTTTGTCGGGCATCCTCCCAGGACGCGCTGGGGAAAGGACTGTCTGGGGTTGGCCGACAGGGACCAAGGCCGCGGGAGCTCCGCGAGGTGGCTGGGTCCGAGACACGGCCCTCTGTGGGGCAAGGGGGTGTCCCGGGCGCTCGGCGGAGGCTGGAGGGCCGGGCACACTGGAGGGTTCCGGGCACTCACGCGCCTCGCGCTTTCCTCTCCGCAGCACCCCGGGATGCGGTAGCGGCCGCTGTGCGGAGGCCGCCAAGCAGCTGCAGCCACCACCGCGCAGATCCACGCTGGCTCCGTGCGCCATGGTCACCCACAGCAAGTTTCCCGCCGCCGGGATGAGCCGCCCCCTGGACACCAGCCTGCGCCTCAAGACCTTCAGCTCCAAGAGCGAGTACCAGCTGGTTGTGAACGCCGTGCGCAAGCTGCAGGAGAGCGGATTCTACTGGAGCGCCGTGACGGGCGGCGAGGCGAACCTGCTGCTCAGCGCCGAGCCCGCGGGCACCTTTCTTATCCGCGACAGCTCGGACCAGCGCCACTTCTTCACGCTGAGCGTCAAGACCCAGTCCGGGACCAAGAACCTACGCATTCAGTGCGAGGGGGGCAGCTTTTCGCTGCAGAGTGACCCCCGGAGCACGCAGCCAGTTCCCCGCTTCGACTGTGTACTCAAGCTGGTGCACCATTACATGCCGCCCCCGGGGGCTCCCTCCTTCTCTTTGCCACCTACGGAACCCTCCTCTGAGGTGCCAGAGCAGCCACCTGCCCAGGCGCTCCCCGGGAGTGCCCCCAAGAGAGCTTACTATATCTATTCTGGGGGCGAGAAGATTCCGCTGGTACTGAGCCGACCTCTGTCCTCCAACGTGGCCACCCTCCAGCATCTCTGCCGGAAGACTGTCAACGGCCACCTGGACTCCTATGAGAAAGTGGCCCAGCTGCCTGGACCCATTCGGGAATTCCTGGACCAGTATGATGCTCCACTTTAAAGAGCAAAGGAGTCAGAGGGGGGCCTGGGTCGGTCGCCTCTCCTCCGAGGCACATGGCACAAGCACAAAAATCCAGCCCCAGTGGTCCGGTAGCTCCCAGTGAGCCAGGGGCAGGTAGGCGTCTTTCTCGGGCCCTCCCCTCGGCAGAGTGGGGCAGGAAGGACCTGGAATGTGTCTGAGGGGAGGGGGAGTTGCCACCTGCTTTTATCCCTCAGCTCCAGCTTCTCTCTCAAGAGGAGCCAGCTGGCCTGGTGGGACAATAACATTGACAAGTGGACTCTCCTCTGTTCTCTCCTTCCTCCACACCGCCTCTGCTTCCCAAGGGGGGGGGGAACACCTCTAAGTGTTGAACTTATGAGAACTGCCGCTGGGGGGGGGGTCTTCAAACTTTCCCACGGAACTTGTTTGCGCTTTGATTTGGTTTAATCCTGAGCAGGCAAGATGGGGAAAGATGGAAGAGACAGGCGTGTGTGAAGGGTTAAAGGCTGGCCAAAGAAAGGACCACTCCCACTGCCGGCCTAGGTGACGAGTGGTGTCTCTTGGCTCTAGGGAGAGAGGCAAGGGGTGAAAAGAAGAGAGCCATTCTGGTGCCAGGCTCCTCTCCCTTGGGGCAGCTAATGAAACCTCCCAGATCCCAAAGTCCTCTGGTGCCCCAGAGCCCTCCACATTGTTAAGAGGCAGTGGCTTTTGGAAAGGAGATGGATGGGGCTGGTGTTTCGTCACCTTTTCCAACACCAGAGGCGGGCAGGTAAACAGCCGAGGTTTCCTCAGAGCAGATGGGGGATTCTACTTTGTTTCTCCTATGTCAGGCTAGGAGACTTGCCTTAAATGCCCTCTGTCCCATGGATGGGGATTGGCACCACGAGGAGCCAAACACAGCCAACAGACAAGAGTTGAGGGATTCACCCAGGTGCCTGCAGGCCAGGGGAAGTGGGTGCAGGGAGGAGACCCAGTCACTTAAGATTCCTCAGTAAATGCTGGGAAGAAATTGGCCAGTCCTAGGCACCTCTTGGCCAGGGGGATCAGCAGGTCCCAGACCCTTCTCACCTGGGGGAGGGGGTGTGATGGAGAAGCCTTCTTCACGGGCCACTCACAGTGGCCACTGACAGGAATGAAGCAGCCATGGAATTACCTGGAACTGATCTTGTTTTGGGGAGAAACAAAGTTTTCTGAGTCAGGTATGGGGCTGGGTGGGGCAGCTTTGTGTTGGGGTGGCTTTTTCTCTCTGTGTTGTTTTGAATAATGTTTACAATTTGCCTCAATCACTTTTATAAAGATCCACCTCCAGTCCGCCCCTCTCCCCACTCAGGCCTTTGAGGCTGTTTAAAGATGCTTGAAAAACTCAACCAAATCCTAGTTCAACTCAGACTTTGCACATATATTTATATTTATACTCAGAAAAGAAACATTTCAGTAATTTATAATAAAGAGCACTATTTTTTAATGAAAAAAAAAAAAGGCTTGACTTCTTTTCCTCCTTTCTCTTCTGCACACACTCAAATGAGGGGACAGGGCTGGCTGTGCCTCCTGGATCCTGCCTACAGCTCCGAGGTAGGATCAGATGGGCCCTCACGTCACCGGCAGCCCTCCTGTGTCACTGGCAAGCTACAGCAGCCACCTCGACTGTGTTACTGATGGGTAATTCCTGCCAGTCTGATTCAGCTCTGACCAGAATATGCAAAGCAAGTTTGCGAAGGAAGTGCCGGCTTCAAAGGGCTTGCAGGGAGCAGGCTGCACTGTGGTCAAAAGCTGTTAGAGGCTCCAAGCTATTAGCGCTCACTCTGGCTGGGCCGCTTGGCTGGGAGGTATTCCGAGAAAGCCTAGATGCGGGGGTCCTGACAGTGAGGTGACTCGTGACCTCAGCACAGCGTCACAGAAGTCAAGGCATGAAGGGGGAGGGGTGAGACCCATACAAAGCTAGACAGAGGGTGGGGACCTGGGGCCAGGTATTCTTGGCTTTCTAGTCATGCTCCCCAATACATTGGTTTTGTGTTCTTAAAAGTCCCACCTGGATCATGGACCACCAGCCAGGCTCCTCCTGGAAAAACCACCCATCGATTCATCCTACACCTGGCACTAAAGAGGCCGAGCCTCTCAGGAACCCCATGAGACACAGCTGTGCTGGGTGAGCAGGACGCAGCATGACTTGGATTCGTCATTTCTGGTGCCTAGAGAGGGTGATCCATAAATATTTATTCATCGAGTTTGGGGCAGACTCTGGTTCAGGGAAGTTAAGCAACCTGCCAAGGACACAGCGCTCGGAGTGTGGGAATAACAAAGGATTGGTCCTCAGAGGCATTTGATTTCCTCCATGTTGTCTCCTAAAAAGCCAAGTGCTAAGCTGGGTGGTGGTGGTGGCATGCTCTTAGTCCCAGCACTCAGGAGGCAGAGGCAGGTGGACTCTCTTGAGTTCTGAGGCCTGCGTGGTCTACAGAGTGAGTTCCAGGACAGCCAGGGCTACACAGAGAAACCCTGTCTCTGAAAAACAACAAACAAAGCAAAGTGCTTGCTTAGTGCCCCTCACACTCACAGGTTTAGAGGTAAGGTTCTGCTAAGAAAACAAACACTCTCCGCTTGTGTGGTGTTTTTTTTTTTTTTCTTCAGCTACCCAAATCTGAAGAGCTTTGAGATGGGTGTTACCCCCAGCTTGGGGGCTCCTCAGTCTCCCAGATGCTCAAATGCCTGAAAGGCGCCAGAGCCTCCTTTGGCCCCTCTGCGCCTGATACACAGCTGCTCCAAGAGTCAAGTGTTTAAAAGGCAGCTGGAAGAATAAACAAACCACTTGCTTACCCATTTCCTGGGCCTTGGCGGGGGAAATGATCCAAAGAGATAAGGGGCTGGACCAGGCATGAGACCTGCATAGACAGCATGCCAGACCCACTCTAGAGAGACTGTCAATTCTGAAACCAGGATTGCAGATGGCAGGGGCACATCTCTCCCACCCTTCCCAGTGTCTCCGGAAACCTTCCCTCATGAAGCCTGCTGGAAAGGGTCATTTTCGTGGACCCTGTCCTTGAGCCAGAAGGTGGCTGTTTATCCATGTGTGTCCATGTCCATAGGACACAGGTCCTCTGTCTTGCCTATGTCCCAGAGGCTCAGTTTGGTTTGGGGAGGGGGAAACTCAGAACAAAGGAAAAAAAGGGGGTTGCTTTCCTTGCCTGCAGCTCCTTGCCTACCTTGGCCTTCTGTGTCTCCAGCTCAGATCACAGCTTGGGGACCGGCTCACACGGGAAAATGACAATGCTCAGCACAGCAGAGCATCTTACATCCTAACAGTGAGCTACTACTGGTCACAGAGTAACTCTCTCCATCCCTCCCTGACCAGTGGCTCTTTCCTTCCTCTTCCTCCCCAACCCTGTTATGCGGCCCTTCTGTGGCTCAGTCTTTTCAGGGTAAAAACTCTCCTTCTCCTAATGGGGGGATCTGGGTTCCTGGTTCCAGAAGAGAGGTGCTCCTGGATCCAAAATGCTCCATAAAGTGCTTGCATGGATTGCGGCAAGTCCATGCAGAAAACGAGGCTGCCCTCCGCCTCTATGTTCTATGACACTGCTTCTAGGACTGCAAGAATCCACGCGAGAGGCCCCATTCTCCCTGCTGGTGCTGCTTTGGACTGGCCTCCGGAAGACTTGAGCCAGGAATGGGAAATCCAAGGCCTGCCTTAGGGTGGGAGGGAGGCCACCTACAGGGAGCTGACAATGGAAAAATAAGCCCTCACGAAGTGTCCTAGCGTACAGAGTGAGTAAGGATGTCAGTCACGGAGGGGGAACCGCAGGGGTACCGAGAAGCAAGGCAGTCAGGCAGGACGGCAAAGTAGAGGACATGGCCCCAGAAACGCTAGCTGGGTAGTGCTTGGGGTGGCTGGGAGCAACACGCACGAGGACGTGAGGTGCCCACCGAGGCCCAGGGTGGGCAGAGCCCCTTACTGCGCCCCGCCCATCCTCCTCCTGTTTCGGGCTCCGCGCCTCGAGCCACCCTCTGCCAGGAAGAGTCACTTCCCGGCCACCGCGGGAGCCCAGGAACAGCTATGCGAAGAATGTCCGCGCTGAGCCCAGGGAGGGCGGTCCCTTCGGGCCCGCTCCCAACACGCCCACTTCACCAAGACACGCCCCCGACACGCCCCCTGTCGCGGAGCGCCGTCACCAAGGCAACGGGATTACAGGCGCTGAGTGCTGTTTATTCTCAGCCTTGTGCCAGGAAACTCGGCCGGGAGGCGGCCAGGCGCACCTCCTTGGGTGGGGGCGGGAGGGAACCCGTCATTGGTCACAAGAGTCACTGACCCCCTCCGGGAGACGACGCAGAAAGCTATGACTTCCCTCCCGGCAAGAGATGGTTCGTGTTTTCTAGCCAGAGCCGAGAACACTCTTCAGGCTAGTGGAGCAAAGCCTGCCCGCCCCCACTTCCCACCCCTTTGCCATTCGCCCATCCGTCCACTCAGCAAATATCTGCCCAACACATCCTGTAGTTCAGGGAATGTTCTAGGGCCGGGGCTTTAGACTACTGCAAGACAAGGCCGGCTGGAGTTTGGCTTCCCAGGAGTTAAGTTTGAGTGGGGGAAAGCCAAAGCCGACAATAAAGTAATGAAGCATGTCACATCAAGGCTCCACTACATATCCATAACTTGGTCATAGAAAGCCACTGGCAGTTTTGTTTTGTCTTGTTTTTTGAGACAGGGTTTCTCTGTGTAGCCTTAGCTGTCCTGGACTTGCTTTGTACATCAGGCTGGCCTTGAACTCAGAGATCTGCCTGCCTCTGCCTCCCCAGTGCTAGGATTGAAGGCGCACCCCGCCACGCCCTGGCTAGTCAGAACACTTCTGATAGAGAAAAACTAAGGTGCTGGATCCAAGGACCATGCCTCCAGGATCATGGAAGAGGGTGACAGAGTCATTGAGACCCCTTTCAATCTTCCTAGATTCCCAGTGCTTCCCAGGCCTCCTGAAGAGGACCATGGCTGGTCCCCAGGGGTGTAGACAAAATTACTGGCTTCCTAAACTCCAGCCACAGCTCTAGTGAATCAGATACAAGGGAGAGACCTTGAGTCTGACATTCCCAGGCCCTCCTAGGTGACCCACCTGCTGCTCACTTTGGGGAAGGCAAGCCTGAGCTTCCGCTCTTCCTGGAAAGGGAATTTCCTTCTAGCACCTTGACTAAGCTCAAGCTGGGAAGTGAAGTGAGGAAGGGAAGGCCTGGAGTTCACCACAGCTGTGGCAAGCCCGGACAGGCACAGCCCTTTTCTGTCCCCAGGCTCCAGACCCAGAGGCCCTGAGCCCAAGGACAGGCAACGGGGCCGGGGCCGTGGAGGAGGATGCTCCTCCCGCCCTCCTCAGCCACTGAGCCCTCCCAGCTGTGCTGTGCTGGGAACCGGCCAGGCGTTTGTGAAATCCTTGGGTGAGCCTGACCCACTCTCATGAGGACGGCCCGTGGAGGGGGGATGGGGGCTGTTCCCAGAAGCAGGGAGAACTCTGGACTTCCCACTCCTGAGCTCTCTCTGGATTGCGGCACAGACTTGAGCAATTGCTGCAGCCTGGAAGGCAGCTTTGCAGAGAGAGAAGCTGAGACCCCAGGCTTTTCCAAAAAACAAAAACAAAACAAAACAAACAAACAAACAAAAAAACGGAGCCAGGGTCTGGATGCAGAGCATGTGGGTGATAACTGCTGTAATTCACAATACTTATGCGTTTTTGTGCCACAGTGAGTCTATAGAGGTCAGAGGCCAACTTTCAGAAGTCAGTCGGTTCCCTCCTTCTCCCGTGTGGGTTCTGGATAGAATTCAGGTTGTCAGCCTTGGCAGGGACTCTGCTGGCTGAGCCATCTCATTGGCCTCAGAAAGACACAGGTTGTTAAAAATCCTATCTATCTATCTATCTATCTATCTATCTATCTATCATCTATTTTTCACCTGCCAGTGGTGGTGGTGTAGGCCTTTTAATCCCAGCACCCAGGAGATAGAGAGAGAGGGATTTCTTTGAGTTCAAGGCCCCCAAGGTGAATTTCCAGGCCAGCCAAAGTCACACAATGAGACCCTTTCTCCAAGAACCAAAACATAAATAAAGTTATATTTCAAAATGCTTTTAATTGTTTGTGTGTATCATACACATATATAGAGGGTAGAGGTTAAAGCTGAGCTGAGTATCTTCCTCAGCTATCTACATTGTTTGGTTTTGACAGGGTTTCTCTGTGTAGCCTTGGCTGTCCTGGACTGTGTGCTGAACAGGCTGGCCTCGAATTTACAGAGATCCGCCTGCCTCTGCCTCCCGAATGCTAGGATTAAAAGGCATGCACCACCACACCTGGCTCTACATTTTTTAAAAATTATATTTACTTATGCATGTATGCCTCTGTGTGTGTGTGTGTGTGTGAGAGAGAGAGAGAGAGAGAGAGAGAGAGAGAGAGAGAGAGAGAGAGAGAGAGAGAGAACATGCTCTGGTATCCATGTGGAGATCAGAGGACAGCTGGCAATATTCAGTTTTTACCGCCCAGCACGCAGGTCTTAGGGATGGAACACAGGTCAACACAGGTCATCAGGCTTGGTGGCAGGTGCCTTTACCTGCTGAGCCACTTCCATGACTCTCTACCTTCTTTTTGAGACATTACTTTAGTGCATCTGAAACTCAGCAGTTTGGTAAGACGGCCTCCCTGGTGGGCTCTGCCTGTTTCTAGTCCCAGCCCTGGCGGGGGGTGGGGGGTGGAGGGGTGGGCGGTTACAGGCGCTCCCTGCCATGCCTGGCTTTTACCTAATCAAGGAGACTCAAACTCAGGCTCTCATGCTTATAGCAAGCACTTTACTTATTAAGAAATCTCCCCAGGTCCAAAATTTAAAAGAATTCAAAAGGACAACACCACAATGCAGGTTTGTTAAAGCTAGCGCAGGCTGGCCCCCTACAGGTAGCCAAGGATGGATGACCTTGATTGAGTGCTGGGAATACAGGCATGTATTACCACATCCAGGTTATGCAAATTGGGAGTTAAAACCAGGCCTTCAGACATGGTAGACAAGGAACCTACCAATGGAGCCACATCAATTATCATTTGTTTTTTTTGTTGTTTGTTTGGTTGGTTGGTTGGTTTGGCTTTTCAAGACAGGGTTTCTCTGTGTAGCCTTGGCTGTCCTAGACTTGCTTTGTAGACTAGGCTGGCCTTGAACTCACAGCAGTCCACCTGCCTCGAGCCTCCCAAGTGCTAGGATTAAAGGCATGCGCCACCATGCCTGGCCCCATTAGCATTTGTAACGTACATTGAGTATCAAAGTTGTCAATACAAAGCCACAAGGACCCTGTCCTCAGGAACCTGCGTGCCACACACCTGCCAGGGGTGCTGTTCACAACAGGATCTTTGTAGATGTGATACTAAGAGGCTGCGAGCTGAGCTGCAGAAGTCCTGAGCTTTAGGGTGCAAGTGCAGTGTCAGACTGACATAGATGCAAACACACACACACACATGAACATAACCAAATGTAGACTCCCCTCCCTGTGTAGGAGCTCCGTGACAACAGGATATCTTCCTGACTTCAGGTTCACAGTCTTAAAGGGGAGCCAGATGAAAGCTGAGAAGTACCCTCAAAGGGAATGCGTATAAAAATAAAACAGTTTACAGGGTACAGCTTGGGGTGTCCAGAAGGAAGTGACCTACAGTGGCTTCCCAGAAGCAGACACTGAGCAGAGGCAGTCAGCAGGTGCTCTTTCCACATGCCTGGCGGGGAAGAAAGGGCACAAAACACAAAGCAGGGGCAATAGCAGAAAGGGGAAACCCGGGAGGGCTTGGAGGAATCTGGTGTGTCCCAACCGGCCACATCTACATCATCTACATCAGACCTCATCTGCTAAAAATACTGCTTTTGTCATGGCACACACGCGGCCCAGCCCACGGAATCCACAGTGCTGGTTCCTCTTAACACTCTTCCACCAAGCCAAGTTTCCAAACCCTCCAGGCTCTAAATACAGCAGAAAGCTTGTTTTTGCCTCCCCCTCTCTCCCACTCCATCCTGCACCATGAGACACAGGTCCTCCCAACAAGGTTACCTCCTTACCTGGGTACCACACTGGCACGGGTCCATCCCTTGCTGTCCAGCCTTCCCATTCTACAGCTGGGTCCTGTCCTTCCAGTCACTTCCCTCGAGAGTCACAGCCCTGGAGACCTCTTTCCACCCCAAGTCTCTCATGACCACAACTGCACCATCCATGTCTAACAAGGTCACGTGTATTTTAAGTGCTAGGAGCTCGGCACAGTGGTGGTGGCGCACGCCTTTAATCCCAGCACTAGGGAGGCAGAGGCAGGCAGATCGCTGTGAGTTCGAGGCCAGTCTGGTCTACAAAACGAGTCCAGGACAGTCAAGGATACACAGAGAGACCCTGTCTCGAAAAACCAAAACAAAAAAAACAAAAAACAACCCGCACACACATCAAAAGGATCAGATTCACAAGACTATAAATTCTAGCACTTGAGAAGCTGAGGCAGGAGGATTGCATGTTCCAGACCGGTAAGAGCCACATAGCAAATCCCAGCACTCGGCAGGCGAATCACTGTGAGTTCGAGGCCAGCCTGGTCTACAAAGTGAGTCCAGGACAGCCAAGACTACACAGAGAAATCCTGTCTCAAACAAAACAAACTAACAAAAAAGAGCCACATAGCAAGACTCTGTCTCCAAAGAACAAACAGAATAAAAGGCTAGGCATACAGTTCTGTTGTAGGGTGCCTGCCAAAGCATTTGCAAGGCCCTTGGTTCACCCTCCATTACTGATGGGGGTGGGGAGAATGTGGGAGACAGACAGATAAACATATTAATAGGTCCTCTCACCCCAACGTAAGTACAGAATATTACATTTTCCAGATGAGCATCTGTAGAGGTTTGGACCCGCCTCCTATCACGGACTAGTCCATGATTTGACTTAGAATTCAGACTCACGCCTGTAATCCCAGCACTCAGGGAGGCAGAGGAAGGCATATTTCTGTGAGTTCGAGGCCAGCCTGGTGTACAAAGTGAGTCCAGGACAGCCAACACTACAAAGAGAAACCCCATCTCAAAAAACAAACAACAACAACAACAAAAACATTCAGACCCTTCCCACAGTAGTTTGCACCTGCATGGAGAACCTCCATCTACCTCCCAGTCCCGCCAACCTCTCCAATTCCCCCCCCCCCCCAGGGCCTCCACTCAGCACTCCACGTGATGGCTGGGGGCAGCTGGCTGTCACTGATGCTTTGGTCAGTCTTAGGGGCAAGCCCTGCTTTCCTGGACCTTAGGTAATGGCGGAAGAACTGTCAGCTGATCTCATTGGGGGCGGGAGGCGCGCCCCCCTCCGCAGCGCTCAACTGCTTCCAACAGATGAAGAATCTATCCCATCCCCCTGCAAGGGCTCTGTCACCCATTTTCTGGGACTTGGCTCAAAGGCCCAGGGAATTCCAAGCCCCACCAAGCTATTCTTTCTGAAGACTCAGGTGGGGCTTGGGGAATGACCTCTAAATTTCTTTCTGCTCTAGAAGCCTATAAAAAGCAGTGAGATGGAGAGGGTCTGTCTGGCCAGTTCTGCAGGGAGGCGGGCTGCCTTCGAAGGAGCCCCCCCCCCCAGTTATGCATTGTCCTTTCAGAATCTCTTGGCACCTGATGAAAATAGGCAAGGGGGTCTGGCAGGACGGCTGCCCAGTCCCCAGCACCCAGGGACAGGGAAGCTATGAAAGGCCTGGGCTACAGTTCTGCAAGTCATTGGTCCAGATTTCCTCACAAGGCTTTTCAGGCCACCACCACAGGGCCAAGGTTTGACTCACAGCTCAGGAAGGACCCTGAGTAGGCTTGGGCCAGAGCCCTACGGTGGAAGGGTTGGAGCAGAAGCCCAGATGAGACCCTGCCCTGGGCCCTCTCCCAAGCCTCTCCAGCCTAAGAGAAAGAACCAGAAGGTCAACTGAGGGCCTAGTTTCAGGAAGAAAGCCTTTGCCGATACACAGGATAGGGCCTGAGCTGTCAGTCTCGAGTGCAAAAAACCCCAGCAAGGCCCTAGGGTCACCAGACCAGACTCTGGCTGGTAGGAGAACTGCCTGGACAGCAGCCAACTCAAAGATCCAGATGCCAGGCAGAGGTTGCAGGCCCCTGGCAGAAAGATGGGAAACGGGCAGGGATAACAGACATTCCCGGAGGCCAGGCAGGGCACAGACGTATTCACGCACGTTGCTGCACGCACACTGTTGCTCAGCACATTCTGAGATCCTTGTAAAGGTGGCCGGCAGATAGTGCACTCACTGCACACGATCTTTCCACGAGCACTGAGTGATTGTGAATCACCCCGGTCTAAGCTCCCTTTGTGGGCAGGATGGCCAACCCAAGACACCAGCCAGCATTCAAGGTGGAGGCTCTGGCAGGGGTCCAGGCTTTCCGTCGGGAGGAGAAAGCTGGCTCAGACCAGGATCAAAAAGGGACCTCAGGAGTTTTGGGGTGATGGCTCAGTTGGTGGCGTGCTTGCCATGCAAGCATGAGAACCGTGTTCAGATCCCCAACACGCATGTTAACAGCCAGGCACAGCACTGCCTTGCCATGCAAGCATGAGAACCGTGTTCAGATCCCCAACACGCATGTTAACAGCCAGGCACAGCACTGCTAGTGTATAATCACAACACTGGGGAGGCAGAGGCAGAGGGGTCCCCGAGACTCACTGGCCGGCTAGTGTGGTCAAATCAGTGAACCCCAGGGTCAGCGAAGAAAAGAAAAGGTGGAAGCTGGGTGTGGTGGCGCAGACCTTTAATCCCAGCACTGGAGAGGCAGAGGCAAGCGGATCTCTGAGTTCCAGGCTAGCCTGGTCTACAAAGTGAGTTTCAGAACAGCAAGAGCTACAAAGTGAAACACTGTCTGGGGGAAGGAAAAAAAAAAAAAAATAGGAGCCAGCCATGGTGTTGCACACCTGTAGTCTCCGGCACTCAGGTGGCAGCATGAGCTACATAGTGAGTCATAGGCCAGCCGGGGGCTACATAATCGGAACCTGTCTCAAATAGTGGTGGTGGTGGTGGTGGTGATGGTGATGGTGATGGTGATAGTGGTAATAGTGATGGTGATGGTGGTGGTGATGGTGGTGGTGATGGTGATGGTGATAGTGGTAATAGTCGTGGTGGTGGTGGTGGTGGTGGTGGTGATGGTGGTGGTGGTGATGGTGATGGTGGTGGTGATGGTGGTGGTGGTGGTGATGGTGGTGGTGGTGATGGTGATGGTGGTGGTGATGGTGGTGGTGGTGGTGATGGTGGTGGTGGTGGTGGTGGTGGTGATGGTGATGGTGATAGTGGTAATAGTGGTGGTGGTGGTGGTGGTGATGGTGATGGTGGTGGTGATGGTGGTGGTGGTGGTGGTGATGGTGGTGGTGGTGGTGGTGGTGATGGTGGTGGTGGTGGTGGTGGTGGTGGTGATGGTGGTGGTGGTGGTGATGGTGGTGGTGGTGGTGATGGTGGTGATGGTGATGGTGATGGTGGTGGTGATGGTGATAGTGGTAATAGTGGTGGGTGGTGGTGGTGTGGTGATGGTGATGGTGATAGTGGTAATAGTGATGGTGATGGTGGTGGTGATGGTGGTGGTGGTGATGGTGATGGTGATGGTGATGGTGGTGGTGATGGTGGTGGTGGTGATGGTGATGGTGATGGTGGTGATGGTGGTGGTGATGGTGATGGTGATGGTGGTGGTGGTGGGTGCTGTGTGCTCGTAGGGTAGCGTGGTCGTGGTGGTGGTGGTGGTGGTGGTGGTGGTGGTGGTGGTGTGGGGCTGGTGGTTGGTGGTGCTGGTGCTGGTGGTGGTGGTGGTGGTGGTGGTGGGGTGTGGTGCTGGATGGTGGTGGTGAGGTGCTGGTGTGGTGGGGGTGCTGGTGTGGTGTGCTGTGGGTGGTGGTGGTGGTGGTGGTGGGTGGTGGTGGGGTTGGGTGGTGGTGCTGGTGCTGGCTCTGGTCCTCGTCGTGGTGGTGTGTGGTGGTGGTGGTGGTGTGGTGGTGGTGGTGGGTGGTGAGTGGTGCTGGTGTGGTGGTGTGGCTGGTGAGTGGTGGTGCTGGTGCTGGTGGGGGTGCTGGTGCTCGTGGGTCCTCGTGGGGTGGTGGTGCTGGTGCTGGTCTCGTGGCCCGTGCTGGTGGTGGTGCTGGTGGTGGTGCTGGTGCTGGTGCTCGTGGTCCTCGTCGTGGTGGTGGTGTGGTGGTGGTGTGGTGGTGGTGGTGCTGGTGGGGCTGGGGGTGGTGCTGCTGCTGGGTGCTGGTGCTCGTGTCCTCGTGGTGTGGGGGTGGTGGTGGTTGGTGCTGGTGGTGGTGTGCGGCTGCGGCTGCCTTGAAACCTCGTGATATTCATCATGCTGTTCATGATGAACAATTGTGGTGCCATTCTCTGGCCTCCATACATGTATATGTACACACACACACACACACACACACACACACACACACGCACACGCACACACACGCACGCACACACACGCACGCACACACGCACGCAGCGCACACACACACGCACGCGCACACACACATACACGCACACACACACACGCACGCACACACACACGCACACACACACACACACGCACACACACACACGCACACACACGCACACACACACACACGCACGCGCGCACACACACACACTCGCATGCTCATGCGCACGTCACCTCAGTTTAGGCAGCAGGAATTAAGGACCCGAGCCAGGCTGCCCGGTCTTGAGTGTGCTGTTTACTGTCTCTGGAAGATTCCATTAGAAACAGATGAGAACTGTGGGAGAATATCATTGGCCCTGGTCTCCTCTTGGCCCATGGAGGGAGAAGATAGGTCACCATGCCACAGCCCTCCTTGGTCCTAACCCTGCTCACCCACCCTGCTTTGTTTATTTTCCAAACATTTTTGCAGCTGTGCCTCCAGTGCGGCCAGCACTATTCTCAGTCCTTAAAACATGTGACTCGCTGAGCTCTCTCTCTCTCTCTCTCTCTCTCTCTCTCTCTCTCTCTCTCTCCAGGGTCTTACTGTGTATCCCTGGCTGGCCTGGAACTCAGTATGGCGACTGAGCCGGCCTCGAACTCACAGAGCTCCTCCTGCTTCTGCCTCCAGAGTTCTGGGATTAAAGGCGCATGTCACCAAGCCCAGCGTTTGTCCCGCCCCCCAAGCCAAGTAACACAAGCTGGACAGGAACTCACCATGGAACCAAGGCTGGCCTTGAACTCACGATCCTTCTTGCCTCCACCTGTGGAGTGCTGGGATTAGAGTGTGAACCACCGTCTCTCTCTTGTTTGCTTGGTTTGGTTTTTATTGAGACAGAATCTGTATTTGTGCCTGGGGACTCCATATGAAAACCTTGACAGCCTCCCTTGAGACAATCCCCCTGCCTCAGCCTTCTGAGTCCTAAGATTGCAAGTACAAGTCACTACAGCCACTTTGTGCCCATGTTTTCAATGGAGGAGACCACGGAACAGAGAGACATTTAACTCAGGTGAATCTGGGGCCCAAAGCCAGGCAGTTCAGCTTTAGCACCTCCGCATGGCCAGAGTCCTCACTCTGTCAGTAGAACCAGCCCACCTTGGGCCTGGCCACACCAGAGATCCGGATTGGCAGGTGTTAAGTCTGGAGAGCTGAGAGGCAAACAGGGTTGCAGGTGTGTCCCGCACTGGATGTTGGCCTCTGGACCAGGGCAGGCCCTGGGATTGCTAGCAAAGGCTGCCTCTTGTGCTGTGTTACGGATAAGACAATGTGGGAGTTTAGCATTTCCCAGGGAGGGGGTCCAACCGGACATCTCTGCATCCCTGTCCCCACAACACAGCACGGAAGCACTCATTCTCCTGGAGGGGAGCGGCCGCTTCTCCCAAGGCAGTCTCCTGTCTGAGGGGTAAGCTGCAGAACTTCCTTCTTGTCCTGTTTGTTCTCTTTCAAGTCTCAGCTTCTTGTCCTTACTGGACCCTTCTTCTAACCCATGGTCATGGTACCACTGTCCTGAGTGTTACAGAGCACCACCAAGGAAGCAGCTTAAGACAGCAGAAACTCCTTTTTCCGTTCCCGAGGTCGGAAGTCCGAAATGCAGTGTGGTCCTTACCTGCCTGCCCTGCGCAACTTTGGGAAGCAATCAGGAGTGAGTCCTTGCATGCATGTCCTGACTTCAGACACCAACCACTCTCATCTCATGGCCCTCTTCCACGTGCGGCTGTGTGTATGCGCGTGAGGGTAGAGGCCAGAGATTACATCAAGCGACTTTCTCTATCACCTGTCAACCCTATTTACTTTCTAATGGGGGAGGGTAGACATTTGTCATTGTGCCCTTGTGGAGATCGGAGGTCTTTTGAGACTCAATTCTGTCCTTCCACTGTATGAACCCTGGGGGGTCAAATTTGCTGCTCTTGCAGACGACCTGGGTTCAGTACATGGTTCTCCCTCTCTCTCTCTCTCTCTCTCTCTCTCTCTCTCTCTCTCTCTCTCTCTCCAGGCTTAGTAATATACACCCATAGTTCCAGTAACTAGAAAGCTGAGGCAAGAGGATTGCTTGAGCCCAGGAGCTTGGGACTTGCCTGGACAGTACAGTGAGAATCCATCTCTATACGATGGTAACCCGGGGAAGGGAAGAGAAAGAGAGACAGGGAGGTTTTATAGGGAACACCTGTGATCCTAGCACTTGAGATTGTGAGTTCAAGGCCAGCCTTGGCTACAGTCTCAAAACCTGCTTCCTGACTGTATTATGGAGGGACAATGTCTTTTATTACATCTTTATATGTCTTTCAGGAAGATCTGAAAATTATGCTCTTCCTTGTTCTTATCCCCACTAGAGATGCGTGGGGTACTCAAGATGGGCTGACAGGGTATCAAGGGATGGTGTGAGAAGGTGGCCTGGCTAGCAGAAGGGGGGGGGGGAGGCAGGCATGCCTCAAAGAAGGAGTGCACCTCTGCAGCCTGCCTGGTATGGCTGCCGCTGCCCAGACATTGCCTCACCTCTCCACAGGGATGCTTCCTGTGTTGCTCTGCTGAGGAGCCTCAGATGACCCCTCAAAGGAACATCAGCCTCCAAAAGCTGAGCTCCCTCAGGCAAAAGGGAGAGAGGAGAAACCTGGAAGCTGTACACAGGAAACAGACAAAGCCACACTCCTGTGACAATGTCACTGAGAGAAAAGTTGAGGTGACCATCTGCAGACAGCCAGATCTCTGCAAAGGCACAAGAGCAGGCTCACACACATAAAATAAAATAAATCTAAATTTGTGTTTGTTTATTTCCTGAGATAGTGGCTGTCCTGGAACTCACTATGTAGTTCAGGCACCAGGCCCTGAACTCAACAGAGATTTGCCTAGAGTGATTAAAGGTGTGTGCCACTACACTTGGCTAAATTATTTTTTAAAGCATCTTTTGGGGTGCCAGAAAGATGGCTTAGCAGTTAAGAGCACTGACTGCTTTTCCAGAGGACCCAGGTTCAATTCCCACATGACAACTCACAGCTGTCTATAACTCCAGTTTCAAAGGATCTGGCACCCTTGCACAGACATACATGCAGACAAAAAGGTCAATGCACATAAAAATAATTGGGGGAAAAAAGTGCCTTCTGTGTAGTCAGTAAAGTACTTGCAAGCATGGGGACCTGAGTTCTAGTCCCAGGATCCCCTTAGAAAAGTCCAGGTGTGAGACTCTTTCCAGATGTTCAAGATGCTGAATTGAGGATGTGGGAGGGTGGGTCCCACATTGACAGACTTTATATCGGAAATAAAATAAAATAAAAATCCAGGTATGGTGGATTTGCATGTCCTGGTGCTGGGGCGAGACCCTGTCTCAAATAAAGTGATGGCTCAGCAGTTAAGCGCATTGGCTGCTCTGCCAGAGAAGCAGGTTTGAATCCCAGCATCCACATGACAGCTCACAACCATCTGTAACTCCAGTTCCAGGGATCCAGTGGCCATTTCTGGCACTTATAGGCACCAGGTATGCAAGCCATACATAGATATACTTTCAGGAAAAGCACCCATATACATATAATAAATAAATAAGTGTGCGCCTTTAATCTTGCACTCTTGCACTTGGGAGGCAGAGGCAGATGGATCACTGTGAGTTCCAGGCCAGCTTGGTCTACAAAGCAAGTCTAGGACAGCCAAGGCTACACAGAGAGACCCTGTCTTGAAAAAACAAAAACAAAAACAATAAACCGCAACTGAGTAATGAACCGAGATGGCCCTCTGGCACGTTCGCATGAGTATACACCCACACACGTGAATATACCTACATCAGCACCATTCAGTTCGGCATCCTTGAGCTTGGCAGAGGGGCAGACGGCCTCTACATGACTTTGGATAGCTGACAGAAGCTCCCCACAGCCTTCTTTTAACCCGGCTGTCCTGCCGAGTCTGTCCCTCACATGTAGCTCAGGATGCTGGACACAGCCCTGGCCTGGAGAGCCTTTCTGGCGGTACCCAGGTTTGGCTTACAGGTTTGGCTCCCAGGTTTGGCTTACAGGTTTGGCTTAGCCTTTCTGGTACCCAGGTTTGGCTTACAGTGCTTGAGGAATAGGAAGGGAGGGTGCTGAAAGACACAGGGTGTGCCCTCCCTGAAGCATAGGAAGGAGGCTGCCCTGCCCCCACCATACTCACAGCCACTCTGCTCTTCTAGGGACAGGAAGACAGCTGAGTACCAAGCCAACAGGTGCTGTGACTGACAGGGGAGGTGACAGGCACCAGGCAGTCAGCCGGGCCACCCACCTCTGTTCCTGGCTTCAGTGGTTCCCACACCCAGAAGGCCAGATAGAATGGGAGCTGGAGCCTATGTTTCTACCTGTTTGTCTTTTCACACCTCTGAGATCCAGATCTGAGATCTGTTCCCTGTGTTGATCCGGGGGATAAATAACTCCTATGTCCAGGCATGATGGTGACAGTTGGGTTGAGCCAGTGTCACAGCGAGTGCTCCATCACCAGGACACCAGGAACAGTTCCAAAACCCTCTAGCTTCCTGGAAAGTTTTCTTTTTTTCCCCCTTACAGTGATGACCTGACCTGCTCAGGTTAGACTCCACCTCCACCCACACCCTGCAACTCTCCCCCATCCCCCTCCCCAGGTAGATTCTCACTGCAAGGGACTGAGGCACCTGCCTCCACTCTGCAGGTCACATACTGCACCCTGGGAGTGAGATGTAAGGCCTCCCTCCACCAGGGGCCTCTCCCCCTGGCCTGCCCAACCTCAGTGCCATCAGGCTTGCGGCCAGGGAATTACAGTAAGTGAGCCCCCCCCCCCCCTTTATCCAGGACTGCTGCTGTCCCAAGACTTGGCTCTCAGGGAGGAGGCTGACATTCAGAGCCCCTTCCCAGCCCAGTGTTGGTAATCCCACACTCCCAGGACACAATGGTCTTTGAAGTCATTTCCAGGGGGCTGTGTCATCCTGGCAGCCCTGGCTGTGAAGGACAGCTGGAGCTGCAACTAGCTTTAGAAGGGCAGGCTGCCCCTCTCCCACACGGTGACCTGCCCTTCACAGACTTGGACATCATCTCAGGGTCCCTGTATGTTCTGACAGCAAGTTAGACTGTCCTCTGGAGTAAGGCAGGGCTCAAGGCAAACTTCAAA
Source organism: Acomys russatus (assembly GCF_903995435.1). Lineage (NCBI taxonomy): Eukaryota > Metazoa > Chordata > Mammalia > Rodentia > Muridae > Acomys > Acomys russatus. The sequence goes on along the minus strand of NC_067152.1, from coordinate 43,664,959 downwards.
GGAGGCCCTGTCAATGGTGTCTGTGCCCACATATCCAGGCTTTTACACACACACACACACACACACACACACACCACACCACACACCACACATGTGCACACACACAAATACACACAATTAACAAGTATACACAGACAAATAAACACACTTAACATGTGCACACACTTAACATATGCACACACACAAACACACATTCTTAACCTGTGTGTACAGACACATACATGCTTAACATGTGCACACACACTTAATATGCATGCACATGCACAACACGTACATGTGTAAGAACACACACACACACACACACACACTGATCAGTGGGCAGGGCGCCAGGAAAGTAGGCCACATTGACAGAGTGCAGAGCATATGATACAACCAGGCTATTTTCACCATAGTCCCCTGTAAGGCAGATCTGACTGAGGTAGCTGAGAGGTGGAGAGCCGGTGAGGGGGCCATGAGTGCGGAGTGAGGTGGACATTTCTGGACATTTCTGAGATTCTCATTCTCTTCCTGTTTACTTGGGCTGGGTCACAAGGGACTTGCGCTGAAATGGTGACTGCCCATCGTGGGAGGGAGAAGAGGAAACACTGCTGTCCTTTTTGTTTTGTTTGCCTGTGTGTACGTATGCACACCACGTGCAGAGGAGAGCACCAGATCTCCAGGAATTGGCGTCACAGACAGTTGTGAGCCACCACATTTGGGTTCTGCTAACTGAGCCTGGGTCCCCTGAAAGAGCAGCCAATGGTTTTAACCACTGAGCCAGCTCTCTCTAGTTACATTGGTTTTTTGGTTTTTTTTTTTTAACCTTTTTTTTTTTTTTTTTTGAGACAGGGTCTCTATATAGACCAGACTATCCTTGAACTCATAGAGATCCTTGCTTCTGCTGGGACAGCAGCTGGGGCACAGTAGCACACGCCTTTAATTCCAACCCTCGGGAGGCAGAGGGCAGAGGCAAGTGGATCTCTGTGAGTTTGAGACCAGCCTGGTCTACAAGCGAGACCAGGACAGCCAGGGCTACACAGAGAAACGCAGAGAGTGTTGGGACTAACGGCATGTGCTACCACCCCTGGCCTGTGTTTTTAATTTTTAAAATGTTATTAGGTATGCATGTGTCTGTGAGGGGCGTCCATGGAAGAGAACGCTGTCTTGTGTACCTGGAGGTCAGGGGATGAGGTTGTGTAAGTGGGTCCCAGGCATTGAACTCAGGTTGGCAGACCTGTGTACCAAGTAAGCTTACCCACCAAGCTAGCTGGCTTGCCTGTTTTGTTTTGTTTAGACAGGGTCTCACTATGTAAGTCTGCCTGTCCTGGAACTCACTATGTAGGCCTGGCCAGTCTCGAACTCACATCAAGACCATCTGCCTCTGAAGAGCTGAGATTAACGATGTGCACCACCATGCTGTTTTGCTTTTTGAGATAGATCTTCAGTCGCCCAGACTGACCTCAAACTCACTACTAGGTGATGACCTTGAATTCCTCATCAGGTGTCTCCACTTCCCAAGGGCTGGGATTACAGACCTGTAACACTAGGCACCTCCAGGGCAATATGGAATCCCACCAGACCGCGGGCAATCTCCCAATGCCTGCCTGGGCGGGCGCTGGTCCCCTTGACCTAGGTCCGTGGCCATGGCAACTGCTAGGCTGTTGCTCCATCGCCTCGCCACGTTGAGAGCTGTAGGGAACGCGTTCACACCCGACCCAGCCGCCAGCTGCGAATTCCTCAGGCCTTCCATCAGCCAGGCCAGCCCCGACGGGCTTCCTTGCAAGCTGTGAGGTCAGCGCCCGCCCCACCCGACTCAGGGCTGGCCCCGCGCCGCGCCGCGCCACGCCGGGGATCCCGGCCCTGAGTCCTTACTGTCCGCCCCTCCTCCGTGGTCCCTGCACCCGGGTCCCCGCCTTCGCCACCTCCTGCGGGCAACGCCAGCCCTCGTTTCTCCACCCTAGCTCGTGGCCCCCCATCTCCAAGCCTGGGTCTCGGCCTCTGCCAGCAGCCCCTTCTTGGTCCTTTGCATTTAGGTCCGATGCCAGGGATCCAACGGCTTAGTGAGCCGGCAGGCGAGCTGGGGCGGCCCCTCCCGCCCGCGCCACCCGACCCGCCGGGCCCTATTTCGGGAGCTGGCGCTGCGGGCCGGGCTGCCCTGCCCGGAAGGAAAGCTATTCTGGGCTGGGCCGCCCGAGTAGCAGCGACCCCAGGGCTTCCCGGCAGGGTGCGTGCTGGGGACAGAGGGCACGCTAGGGCAGGGCTCCCCTCCCTTCCCAACACTCCACCTTTCTCCCAGGCTATGTCCAACTCCCTCCGGTCCCCCGCCACCCCAGACCCCACGACCTTTCTCAAGTTAGAACCTTGTCTGATTGTGAACTCAACACCAGGTGTCCAGAGCCTTCAGTCACTGGGTTTCCTCGCCCAGGCCCACTGCTCGGTTTATGCTCAATGCCCCGAGTCCACTTCCATGCGTGGCCCATATATAAGGGATCCTGGTCTCCTGGGGTTCACTTACTGACACAGGGATCCCCGGCTCGACTCTCTGGGGTTGTGAGGAGACTACACATCTGCCTTGTTACAGGAAAGCAAGTGGCTACCCAAGACTAAGCTGAACGCATTCCAGAATATTACAGACAAGTTATCCGCACACATTCTGCTAGGTATTTAGATTCTTTGTCATTGTTTTCATTTGCTTTAAAATTCATTATTGCGCACGCCTTTGATCCCAGTGCTTGGGAGGCAGAGGCAGGAGGATCTCGTGAGTTCAAGGCCAGCTTGGACTACAGCGGCGAGTTCCAGGACAGCTAGAGCTGCTACACAGAGAAACCCTGTCTTGAAAAACAAACAAAAAAACCTAAAAAACAAAACAAAAAAAATTCATTATTTCAGCCTTTAGTCCTAGCTCTCGGGAGACAGAGGCAGGTGGATCTCTGTGAGTTCGAAGCCAGCCTGGTCTAAAAAGCGGGTCCAGAACAGCCAACGCTACACAGAGAAACCTTGTCTCGAAAAAAAATTATTTCAACTCTTTAGTTTATTAAGCGACCAGGTCATCATGAAACCTAAGCTAACCTTGAATTCACTAGCTAGCTGAGAATGACGGTGAACTTCTGACCTTGCTGCCTCCACCGCCCCAGTACTGGGATTACAAGGATGTGCAGTCGCATTTGGTTCACGAAGGTGCTAGAAACGGAGCCTGGGGCTTTGTGCACACAAGGCAAGCTCTACCCACTGAGCCTGGCCCCAACCCTCTGGCAGGTGTTTTCCATAGTCAAGCAAGCTATTTTGCTCCATACACTTGGATGCCAGGCCCAGTCAGCTGATTCCTGTTAGAATTGCAGGCTCCGATCCATCCGCTCCAGGCAGTCACGATACATTTGCAACCGTCCTGGTGCGCCCCTCCCCCCAGTGCCTGGGCTGGAACACAGGACCTCATACATGTTAGGCATGTAGCCATAGCAACCAGGGGATGGGAGCCTCTCCCTCACCATGGCAGTTTCCATCCTTCTTTCATTAAGTTGTTTTTTTTTTTTTTTTAATGTATTGAGCCACTGCCTGTATGTGTGTGCTCCTGCGTGTATGTAGTGCCCACTGACCCCTGGATGGGGCGTCAGAGCCTCTGGAGCTGGAGTTACAGGCTGTTGTAACCAGCCATGTGGGTGCTGGGAACCAAACCGGGGTCCTAGGCAAGAGCACCCAGGGCTCTCAACTACTGACCCATCATCCCTCCACCTTATCCTAGGCTGCATAATAAGTCTGAGGCCAGCGTTACATGAAGCCTATCTCAAAATAAAACTCAATATTGTATGTAGTATACGGGTTAAAAGAAATCTGGCTAAGACCTGGGATGGAAGTCTCCTGGGACGGAGGGAGGGAGGGAGAGGGAGAGAGAGGGAGAGAGAGAGGGAGAGAGAGAGAGGGAGAGAGAGAGGGAGAGAGAGAGAGAGAGAGAGAGAGAGAGAGAGAGAGAGAGAGAGAGAGAGGTGTGAGAGGGCAGGGAGAGTGGTGGAAACCACTTTCTCCCCAGGGAGGGCTCTTCCTCTATCTCTGGGTGAGCCTAAGCAGGTGACTGGAAACCCGCAGGCACACCCGGCCAGCGCCCTCCTTCTGAGTAACTAACAGCCATCTGCCGCTTTGACTCACTCACCAACAGGAATCAGCTTCCTCACCGAGAAGTCAGACCCTTCACTCTACATGAATGGGGATCAACGGTTGATTAATTAGAGAGGGATGGGCAGGGAAGGCCCTGCAGGGGTGTGGCAGCGGGTGCCCCAGCTGTCTTTTTTTCGTTTCGTTTTGTTTTGTTTTGTTTTTTCGAGACAGGGTTTCTCTGTGTAGCCTTGGCTGTCCTAGACTCGCGCTGTAGACCAGGCTGGCCTCCTCAAACTCACAGCAATCTGCCCGCCTCTGCCTCCCGAGTGCTGGGATTAAAGGCGTGCGCCACTACCGCCTGCCCAGCTAATGTCCCAGCTGTCTTAAAAGCTTGCATCTGTGTCTGGCCAGTCTGGTGGGTGGGTAGCTAACAGTTCAGGGGCACAACCATGTCTGTGGCTGGAGCTTGGTTTTCAGCATTCACCCACTCACCTGCCATCTACAAAATGAGGGTGCTCGACAAAGGGATCAACCTCCTTTACCTGCTCCTTAGACCCCAAATCTATAACTCAGTTTGGGGGATGCAAGGGACCCTACCAGGCTGGTTTCATTTCAAGATGGGCATTGGCTTTTTTTTTTTTTTTTTTTTTTTTTTTTGGTTTTCCAAGACAGGGTTTCTCTGTGTAGCCTTGGCTGTCCTAGACTCATTTCCAAGAGGGAAGGAGTGAGAAGCCTCTGGGGAGAGGGAGGGGTTAGGAGAGGGAGGAGGGAGGGGCTGGGAAATCTCACTAGGTCTCACTTCTGTTTTTCAGGTCATAAACATTGGCTGCCCACATCTCTCTGGTCTCATAACTTCCTCCAAAGAGCCATTTGCATGCGTCTCACTGAAATCTGAACCAGAGCTTTCCCCCCACTCCTCCCAAGGCCCCCAGAGGATCTCAGAACATCACTGGGGAACCAGAGGGTGGAGGTGGGCAGTATATGACAGTGTTGACCGCCAGAGCTGTCCCCTGAGTGATTCACTCTTATTCAACAGACAGGCCATTTTCCTAGAATGTTGCGACAGGGGTATTAGGGTTTTCCCAGAGATTTCCACTCTTGATTACCCAATCCTGAGCCCCTCACATGGAACTCGAGGTGACCCTACCCCCACCCCGCACTGTTACATCTGGGTACTTGCCCTGTGAACTATCCAGTCCATTTGTTTCCCTCAGCAGCCTGGCAGTGGGCCTACTGTGTCCCCAACTCCACAAACCCTCAGCTCTTGGCCTGTGATTTGTTTTGATGTTTTTCGAGACAGGGTTTCTCTGTGTAGCCCTGGCTGTCCTGGACTCACTTTGTAGACCAGGCTGGCCTTGAACTCACAGAGATCCACCTACCTCTGCCTCCCAGGTGCTGGGATTGAAGGCGTGCACCACCACCACCCGGACAATTTTTCTTTCTTAATATAAATTTGTTTAATGATGGGTGACTGGAAACTACTAAGCTTTTATGAAGAAACAGGAAGACAGTAGTTTTATATATCTCAAGGAAAAAGAACACTACTCAGAGACACCCCTCCAATCTATATTTGTTCATTTTTGTTTTGATTTTTCTCTTTAATTTTTTTTTTTCTTTTTTTCTTTCTGAGACAGTTTCTCATATAGCCCAGGTGGCCTGGAACGAGATACATGGATAGGTTGGCCTGGACCTGACATGTTCCTGCTCCTGATGGCTGTATCACAAATGTGAGCATCAGCTCAGCCATTCCTTTGCTTTGTTTTGTTTTTAAGCCAGAGTCACCAGTCTCTTTCTCTCTCTCCCTCCCTCTCTCTCTCTCTCTCTCTCTCTCTCTGTGTGTGTGTGTGTGTGTGTGTGTGTGTGTGTGTGTGTGTATGTGTGTGTGTAACTCTGATTGGTTTGGAGCTCTCTATGTAGACCTGATGGATCTTGGCCTCACAGACATCTGCCTGCCTGCCTCTGCCTACCAAATGCTAGGATCAGTGGCTAAGCCATAATAGTTAGCTTTCTTTTCCTTCCTTCCTTCCTTCCTTCCTCCCTCCCTCCCTCCCTCCCTCCCTCCCTCCCTCCCTCCCTCCCTTCCTTCCTTCCAACTTCCTCTTTCTGCGTTATAGTCAGGGTCAATAGGACACACTGTACAGTTGAGGTTTAATTTGAACTCCTCTACTCTGAGGTGCTGAGATTACAGTTGTGCCCCTGCACACACTATTTATCCAGCGCTGAGGCTGGATAGGCTCTCTACCACATGAGCTGCGCTCAGCTCAATGATGCTGCACAGGCTCTGTACCCCATGAGCCGTGTTCCCGTTCCCTCCTTAACTGCAGATTATTTTCTCCAGCCCCCAATCCAAAAGCTCTTTGGCCAAAGGTTCAAAGGTCTTCCAGCATGACACAGCCTCTCTGTCTTCCCGAGTCTTCCTGGTCTCCGGTCTTCCGGGAGGTGCTCAGTAGACGCTACTGTGCTCATTCTGCTCTGCGCATGGATGGCTAGCCATCACATTTTCTGATTTGATACCTAATTGTCCCCTGCTTGAGTGGTAGTGGGCCTCTCAGAGGACTCTGGCATTCTGAGGTGTTGTCCAGTTGGCACAGGACATATCTTCCTTCTAATGACTTGTCACCCATATGAAGCCATGGCAGGAATTCCACTTAGGGATCCCCTTCCATCCACGGCGAGTCCCCATGGGTGATAGCTCAGGAAAGAGAGACTAGAAGCTAAAAAACTTTTGGGGGAATTTTCCCCACAAAAGTCCAGGGAAATCTGGGGACATGGGGGAGGCGGGACAAAACAGAAGCTATAGGTCCTAAGAGGGAAAGTGGGAGAAGAAAAAAAGTGGTGCAGGGTGGTGGTGGGATGGGAAATTACACAATCAAGACAATCCAATCAGTGGATCTAGAGAGATGGCTCAGTGGTTAAGAGCACTGGCTGCTGCTCTTCCAGAGGACCTGAGCTCAATTCCCAGCAACCACATGGTAGCTCAAAACCATCTGTGGGGGGCTGGAGAGATGGCTCAGCGGTTAAGAGCACTGACAGCTCTTCCAGAGGTCCAGAGTTCAATTCCCAGCAACCACATGGTGGCTCACAACCATCTATAATGTGACCTGATACCCTCCTCTGGCCTGCAGGTGTACATGCAGCCAGAGCTCCGTATACATAATAATAAATAAATCTTAAAAAAAAAAAAAAAAAAAAAAAAAAGAATCTGTTTAAAAAAAAAAAAAAAACCCATCTGTGGTGGAATCTGACTACCTCTTCTGGTGTGCATGAAAACAGAGCACTCGTGTACCTAAATAAATAAATAATTAAAAAAAAAAAAAAAGACAATCCAATCAGAAAAAGTCTTTGAGAAGAAAGAATCTATGTATGTAGGACAGAAGAAGAAGAAGAAGAAGAAGAAGAAGAAGAAGAAGAAGAAGAAGAAGAAGAAGAAGAAGAAGAAGAAGAAGAAGAAACATTGATAGCCAGGGATGAGAGAGCAAGCTTTATAACGAAGGGAAGAGAAGAGGAAAGGGGAGGAAGAAAGGGAGAAGGAGAGGGAAGAGCAGAAGGGAAGGATGCAGGGTGGAGAGTGCTGTGTGCTGAGGGTGCTGCAGGGTGCAGGGTGCCTTTAGGTTTCTAGAAGACAAAGGCCACATGAAGGGCTAAGTCAGGGCTGGAATAAGGAGCCCAAGACAGGTCCAGTCTAGGGTGAGGAGGCCAAGTTGCTTCAGATGGCGGAAGAGGAAAGAATGGAGACCATTCTTACTTACTGAGCACATACTGCAGACTCCTGTACAAGGGTCTGTCACGATAGAGCCTTTGCATCTTTCTCCAGGGGAAGAGACTTCCATTGCCCCTCAAGGGCACAGCCACCTACCTCAAGCTCTGTCTGCTTCTCAGACACACTCAGGAGGAAGAAAGGCAGGGTAGACTGAAGCCCATGGCCAGGAGGGTGATGGTGCCCCTCAGGCTAGGGCTGTGTTTTGTCATTCACCTCTGTAAGAAGAGCTTGAAAGGGAGATGAACAGCCCCCACATGCATGTATGCTCTCTGTCTGTCTGCCTGTCTGTCTGCCTGTCTGTCTGTCTGTCTGTCTGTCTCTCTCTCTCTCTCTCACACACACACACACACACACACACACACACACACACACACACACAATGTAATAATAAAAACTGAAGGGGCTGAAGAGGTGGCTCAGTGGTTAAGAGCACTGGCTGCTCAATCAGAGCACCCAGGTTCAATTTCCAGCACCCACATGGAAGTTCACAACCATCTGTAACCCCAGACCCAGAAAGATACAATGCCTTTTTCTGGCTTCCATGGTACTGCACATATGGTACCCAGACATATATGAAGACCACCATGTCTTCCCAACACACAAAATAACAAAACACTGTCCATACACACCAAACAAACAAGCAAGCAAACCAAATACAAAAACAAAACAACTTAACTGAAGCTGGCCGTGGTGGCACTGGTAAGGCAGAGGCAGGAGGATGTCTGTGAGTTGGAGCAAGTTCCAGGCCAGCCAAGGATATATAGTGAGACCCTGTCTCAAAACAAAAAAACAAAATAATAAATAATTAATAAGCCGGACAAGACAGAACATAGAGCTAGAGCTCAGTTGTGAGACAGTCCAGTGGCTCAGAACCAGTGGCTGGAGGGACGATGGGAAAGGGTTAGGCAATGGGTGCCACGGGTCACCAGACAGCCATTGGGTCCCTCGTCCTCATAAAGACACAGCCACAGGGCAGTCTCCAGTCTTCAGTGGCCTGTGGTAGGTATCGGAAAAGGGAGCTGGAGTGGGGAGGTTCTGAGATCCACACCATGAGGGAGGTGGACACAGAGCAATAGTCTGAGGGAAGAAGGCATGGTGGAGACAGCTGTTTGCTGTTTGGTTTTGGGTTGGGTTGGGTTGGTTTTTGGGTTTTTCCAAACAGGGTTTCTTTGTGTAGCCTTGGAAGTCCTGGAACTTACTCTGTAGACCAGGCTGGCCTTGAACTCATAGAGATCTGCCTGCCTCTGCCTCCTGAGTGCTGGGGTTATAGGCGTGCACCACCACGCCTGGCCTAGGGTTGTTTTGTCTTCAGACAGTCTCACTACATGGTCTTGGCTGGCCTAGATCTCCATAGGTAGACAAGGCTGGCCTAGAACTCCATAGGTAGACAAGGCTGGCCTAGATCTCCATAGGTAGACAAGGCTGGCCTAGAACTCCATAGGTAGACAAGGCTGGCCTAGATCTCCATAGGTAGACAAGGCTGGCCTAGAACTCCATAGGTAGACAAGGCTGGTCTTGACTTCACAGAAATAAACCTACCTCAGTCTCACAGGTGCTGGGGTTAAAAGGTGTGCACACTTGAAGCACCTTGCCTGCTCTGAGCAGGAAGTAGCCCTGAGGGACAGCCATCCCTCCCCTGGCCTGTATGGCTGTGAGGGGGCAGCACTAGCAGGAGACTCAGTCTGTGGTGCCATAACAGAGCCTGATGTCAGCTCCAAAAAAGAGCAGGGCCAAGGAGAGGAGGACAAGAGGGATAGAAAGGAAACCAAGACCAGAGACTCACTGAAGTATGTGAAAGTAACTTTTATTTGCCTGTTTTATTTATTTATTTATTTATTTATTTATTTATTTATTTATTTTTGTTTTTTCGAGACAGGGTTTCTCTGTGTAGCCTTGGCCATCCTGGACTCACTTTGTAGACCAGGCTGGCCTCGAACTCACAGTGATCCACCTGCCTCTGCCTCCCGAGTGCTGGGATTAAAGGCGTGCGCCACCACGCCCGGCTTATTTGCCTGTTTTAAATGTCGTCTTGGAGGATTACTGCCTAGGCCTAGTCCTGGAAGCTTCTAGCTTCCGTATAATCTAACTTAGGCCTAGAATCTTTTCAGGCCCTGAGACTTAGCTGCTGAATAAACTCACCCTTTCTAGAGCTTTCTGAACATAGGCTGGCTGGTTCAACTCAGCTGTTCTGGCTCAAACGCCTCTCCAAGCTGACAGGTTCCATCTGGCTTCTTTCTCGGTTTCTGACTGAATTGGTCTGCCTGCCCTCAAGCTAACTCTAGCAATATATTCTAATCTTCTGGGTTTTTTTTCTCGTTCTCTTGTTTCTGTCTTCATCTGTGTCTGTGAAACTCTCTCGGTAAAACGGCCTCTGAATTCCATGAACTGAACTGCTAGGAACTCAACTCCACCGCATTGCCTCTCAAACCAATCCAAACCCAGGTCTTTGTGCTCCTCCACCAAGCACTTTCTCCACAGAGCCATCTCCTCAGTCCCTTGGCTTTGGCCGTTTGTTTTGTACATGCATGAGAGAGAGGGGGAGAGAGAGAGAGTGAGAGAGAGAGAGAAAGAGAGAGAGAGAGAGAGAGAGAAGAGAGAAGAGAGGTGTTGTGTAGCCTAGGCTGGCCTTGAACTTGATATAGCCAAGTGTGACCTGATCTTGTCTTCTACCACTCAAGTGCTTGGATCACAGGCATGTGCCACCCTGCTCAGTTGCATGGTTTTTTCTGTTTGTTTGTTTTTTTGTTTTTTTGGTTTTTGGAGACAGGGTTTCTCTGTGTAGCCTTGGCTGTCCTGGACTCACTTTGTAGACCAGGCTGGCCTCGAACTCACAGCGATCCGCCTGCCTCTGCCTCCCGAGTGCTGGGATTAAAGGCGTGTACCACCACGCCCGGCCCTCAGTTGCATGTTTTAAAAAGAATTCCCAGCCCCAAGAAGAAAAACTGCAGGTTGGGCCACACTGAAATCAGAAGGCCCCTGGAGCACCAGAGTGTGGCTTGCACACTAACAGTTCTGAAGGCATTGGTGTCAGATGGATGAGTCAGGACACAAGTTCCCACACCAAAGCTGGAAAGGTCCCCGAGCTGAAGCTTAACCAGGCTGGAGGGACAGGTCCCTAGGGACAGGCCAAGAGGATGTCTGCGGAGCTGTTGAGTGCTAACACAGCCTAGCAAAGGCACACAACAGGGGGTAGTCAGCGAGGTGGGGGCAGGGGGGGACTTCCCAGTGCTTGCTGGCAATGCAGACAACTTAGAATTCTTTAGGAGTGTCCTGCACCACACGGAGACCCACAAGTAGCCAGGGGGATACCACACACTGTGAGTGGAACCTACTGGAAGTGGGCAGCTCCCATCAAATTTCAAGAATTAGAGGAAGATCTCCTAGGCTGAGCACCCCAGGGTCCTCCCTCTCCAGAGCAGTGTATCTCAGCTCCTACTGGGTGCAAAGCCCCATCACCTTTTTGGGGGGCGGTTTGTTTGTTTGTTTTTTGAGACAGAGTTTCTCTGTGTAGCCTTGGCTGTCCTGGACTCTGCTTTGTAGACCAGGCTGGCCTCGAACTCACAGAGATCCACCTGCCTCTGCTGGGATTAAATGCGTGTGTCACCACCGCCCGGCTAAAGCCCCTTTTCTTAAGGTCTTCTGGGCCTGAGGCCTCTGCCCATAGATATCCCAGCTTCCAAAGGAAGGGTGCTGAGCCATCCTATGAGTGAGTCACTGTGCCCACTTCCTGCCACATGGAACCTGTGGCTGAGTCACCAGCCCCTCCAAAGAAAAAGACTGGCCGTAGAGCTGGAAAACCGGAGCCTGGGCATGGCATGAGGGAACACTGGCCCCATGTGCCTTGCTCCCCCTCCCAGGGGGCTACCATATCCCCTGCAGGACCTGGAGCCCCCATGAGGTACCCACCAACCACCATCAGGACTGGTCTTGGCTGTTCTTTCCCACAAAAGGAAGAAGCCAGGCCTGGCAGGTCACACTTGCCATCCTAGCACTTGGAAGGAGGATGCAGGAGGATCAGGAGATCAAGGTCATCTTCAGTTACATACTGAGTTTCAAACTCATCACACAGCAGAGGATGGCCTCCAACTTCTGACCCTCTAGCCTGTTCCTCTCCTGTGCTGACGTCACTGGCGTGTGTCAGCGCCCCTGGCTTATGAAGTGTTGGTGCCAGGGCTTGGTGTAGAATAGGCAAGCACGCTTTCAGCTCAGGATAGCCCCAGCTGGTTTCCCTTTTATGAGACAGGGTCCTATGTACCCTGGGCAGGCGTGGGAGGTGAGAGCAGTCTCAAGGGCTGGCGTCTCTGTTCCTAGGTTTCTGACCAGGCAAATCCCTGATTGCACCGTAGGTCTGAAAGGCTTTACTGGTTTTGCAGGAGGTTGAAGCGCACTTTGGAGCCATAAGCCAGAAGTTGGTGGGGCTGGATCCGATCAGAGAGCCCTGCCTGCCCCAGGGCCACACTCTGGAAGACATCATCCTGAAGTGTATCAGGGCTCTTTCTGGGGACACAGAGGAGTTGAGGTTTCTTTGACTGGCACAGGGACTAGGGATGCCTAAAGGATGCTGACCTGGGATTGGGAGTGACATTCGGGTCCATGGTCTGAGGTGGACTCCCACGGAGGGCATGCCCACCATTTTCTCTGTAGCTTGGAACACCAGGAGGAGCCATGTGGGCCCAGTCCTCGCCCTGACTCCTCACCGTCACGGCCTTACTCCTGTCCCTAGCTCCAGGCAAACCCACTCTCTTCCCTAAGTAACCTGGATGAGCTTTAAACCAGGAAGCTGCTCTCTCTTCCCAAGCTTGTTAGCCTGCAAATTAAAGACCTGGGACTAGGACAGGATCCTAGAGGTCTGGAAAGCAGTGGGCTTGCCTCCTGAGGTGAACCATGACCCTCCAGCTAGGTTCCTGTGTCAAAGCGGGAGGTAGCCACTGTGAATCTGAGCATTCCTTTGTTCGTGCTAACACCTAGCCCGAAGACTCACAAGCAAAGTGCTCGTGATCACACACCTAAAGTGGGTGAGGGAAGCATTGTTTGAACCCATTCCTTTGTTCTTGCTAACACCTAGCCCGAAGACTCACAAGCAAAGTGCTCGTGATCACACACCCAAAGTGGGTGAGGGAAGCATTGTTTGAACCCATTCCTTTGCAGAGGGGGAAGTGGAGATCTGGGAGGTTAAGCAGCCTGTGTAAGGCAGCCCAGCTAGAAAAGCAAAGCTCCGCGATCTGCTGTGTGGCCGACAGGCGAGAGCCTGTTAGGGGATCAGTGAGTTCTGGCCTCCCGCCCAGGTCTCCTTCATCCAGGACTGCAGCCACCCAGAACAGCAGGGACAACCTCCTAGGACAGCGAAGCTGAGGAAACCCACCCTCCAGATATTTCCTTCCAGAGCTGGGGCCCTGGGGGAGGGGGGAGCCATGAGTGCACAAGTGTTTATAGAGACAGATGTTTGGGATGGAAAAAGAGAGGCAGCCTCCTCTGTCCCCATGGAGACGGAGGAAGTTTGCAGCTCAGGCAGCAGCAACTAGGGGTGAAAAAGGAGAAGGGGAAAAGGGAGGGCATAGGGCTGACCCACTGAAAACCCTTTGACATTTGCTGGTGCTGCTGCTAACAAAGGGGCGTCACCACGGCAACCGGCCTGCCAGCACAGGGCTGCCAATCCCAGCGGGAACTGGGGCGGGAGCCAGGAGATAAAGGATACTTGTGTGTGGGTAAATGATTGGAGTTACTTGAAACCCATTTCCTTCCTCTCATCTCTCTTTTTCTTTCTGGGACATTTGTGGGGTTTTTGTTTTCTTTTTTGTGTGCGTGCACACGTGTGTGCCAGGGCCTCACTATGTAGCTGTCCTGGAACTCACTAGGTAGACCAAGTTGGTGTCAAACTCACAGAGATCTGCCTGCCTCTGCCTCCCAACTGCTGAGATTTGTCTGTTTGTTTGTTATGCTGGTGTGTTGGTTTTTTGCTTTTGTTTGGGTTTAGTTCTCTCTCCCCTCCCCCCACGCCCAGGCAGGGTTTCTCTGTGTAGCCTTGGCTGTCCTGGATTTGCTTTGTAGACCAAGCTGGCCTCAAACTTATAGCCACCCATCTGCCTCTGCCTCCTGAGTGTTGGGATTAAAGGTGTTCACCACCACACCCGGTTTATTTTGGTTTTTCAAGACAGGGTTTCTCTGTGTAGCCCTGGCTGTTCTGGAACTTGCTCTGTAGACCAGGCTGGCCTTGAATTCAGAGACCCACCAGCCTCCTCCGCCCGAGCACTGGGATTAAAGGGTCTGTGCCATCATGTCCAGATTTCTCTCTTTGTTTTCTTTTCCCCTTCCCATCCCCTCCTCTTTCCTCCATCCTATCTTTCTCCTGCCGTCTTTCCTTGATCTGTCTGTCCATCCTCCTCAGGTCTGTCTCTTTTATCCCATCTTTCCTTTGTTCCTCTTTTCTTGGTTTCCTCCTCCCTCTCTCCCTCCCTTTTCTCAAGTGTTCAATGTTGTCCCCAGTCCTGGTCTAGAAATCCTGCCCCCATCTTCCTGGTGACATTAAATGGGCGGCCCTGGGCATGGCTGCTTCTGCCCACTAAGAGGCCCGGCTCTTTCATCTGGAGATCCTGGCTGGGCAGTCCACTGTAACCAAAGAGAAAGAGCAAGGGTGAAAGGGGGGGTGGGCTTTGCCTGGGCCCTCTGCCTGCCTTTGCACATGCTCATCCAACAGAGACTCAGGATCCCATCACTGTGCTTTCTCTCCCACAAAGGAAAGGTGACTGTGGCCACTGTTGGTTACCTGTCGTCTTCTGGCCTCTGAAACAGCAATATCCACTTAGAGATTCTGTGCCTGCACCTACCCTCATACCAACTCCCCTCAGCCCCTGCTTCTTCACTAGAGTTCAAATTCCTCCTCTCCTCCACCTCAGGGATGACCCTGGTCTCTCAGACCCTGCCTTCCTCCTGGGATGGAAAGCAGGCAGAGGAGAACTTCAATGAACTCTGATTGAGGTATTGTGAATTCCTGGAAGCCAGAATGTGCAATGGAAAGAGCTAGAAGGGAGTGCTGAGGGGCAGGGACCTTGCTGGTCCATGGCTACCACCTGCAGATCCCCAGGGTGTAACCTCCACCTGTCCCCCCAGAACTCTCTTGAGAGACTCCAGCAGAGAAAGGCAGACCACGGGCTGCACCACATGGGTATCTAGCCAGGCCTTCCCAGGAGTGCGTGAGCCCCAATTTCCAGGCTCAAAGAAGGAAGGCATTGAAGTCAATGTCTCCTTCTGACTCATGGGGAGAGTAAAGCTTGCAAAGAGGACTGGGCGGAAGGCCTGAGCGGAGGCATGGCTGGCCATGGCAAGGAGGGCATATTGTTGGAGGCCACTGGCCCTGGCTCAGGCTGTCTTGAGGGGTGGCTCATCATACAGGAGGCTGGGAGGGGCCTGTGGAATCAGCTTAGCACTCACTGGGTCTCACCATTGGCCCTTGAGGGTACTGAGGTGATAGGACCCTAAGCCTGGCCCTAGAAATGAAGTCCAGAGAGTGCCAGCAGTGTGCAGAGGACCAGGGGCTCTGCGGTGAACAGTGCTAGCCAGGGGATGAGGATTTGAGCAGGCCAGGCTTCTGTGACCCTGGCCACATTCCCTGAAGTCTTAGCATTCCAGATGTGGTCCTTAGTTGCTCAGCCACCAAGGAAATAGCTCTCAGGACTGATTGCTGTCACTGTCTCTGCTGGCTGAGCAACCTTGGGCAGCTTTAGGATTCCTCTGGGCCTCTGCTGGGATGTCTGTTAGGTGGGGAACAGCAGCAGCAGCAATCAGGAGGTAATGTGGACAAAGCAAGCTTATCTGACACTTCCTCTGTGCCCCTGTGTGCCAGGCTCTGTGCTAGGCTCCCTCCTGGGAAAGAGGCCAGGGCATCAGGCCAACCCTCCATGCTCAGCATACCTGCTGGGGAGGAGACAAACTGGTGTTTCACGTGCAGTAGCCCCAGGCCAAACGTATTTGTTTTGTTTTTGAGACAGGATCTCACTAGCGCCATAAACTGAAGGCAATTCTTAGGACAAATCAGTCTTGTGTTGTTGTCCCCACCCCGTGCCTGGTTAACTGCTGTTTCTATAGATATGAGCTCCACACACCTAGCTGGATTTTTTCCCTTTTTTGTGACAGGGTCTTAAGTAACTCAGGCAATTTCGAACTCACAGTTGTAGCTGAGGGTAATTTTCAATCCTCCTGCCTTGTTCTCCCAAGTGCTGGGATTACACATATAAACTGTCCTGCCTAGTTCCTGCAGTGTTAGGAACTGAAAACAGGCTGGATAAGTAAGCATTGTACCTGCTGAGCTACATTCCCAGGCCGGGTTTTGCATTTTTAAGTGGTTGAAAAGCAAATCAAAAGAAGGCCGTTTCATAACAAGAGACCACTATTGCGTGAAATTCAAGCTCCGGCCAGAGTTTACTGGCACAGTTGTTCCTGGTCTGAGTTGTCACTTACTCCAGGGCCAGAGGCTAAAATATTCAGCACAGGCCCTTTTCAGGAAAAGCCTGTTGGCCCCTGGCCTAGAGGAAGCATAGGCAAAGGTTCTGGGCCAAGAGCAAAAAACTCACTTCCTTGCCCAAAGCCCATTGCCCCAGGGCACAGGACAAAGCCGAGGCGGGAGGCAAGATGTTAGGAGCTGGGGCGGGTGGCCTTTGGTTGCAGAGACTCCCAAGAACAAGGAAGCCCTGGTTGTTCCTACCAAGGAAATAGACATTGAGGGTTGCCACCAGCCAGGTCTCCCTGCACAAGCCTCTCTGGGCCAGAGGGAAGGAGAATAAGAAAAGGGAGAGACAGAGACGTCCATGCGTCCATATCCCAGGAAGCAAGGAGCTCTGGGAGGCTCCAAGCTTGGAAACCAAGCTATTTCCTATCCCGTCCAGGGACACTGGAAGCTCGTTCCACTCTGCTTAGGAGCCAAGATGAGACTGTGGAAGGTTCCTGGGTTGTTATCTAATACCCAAGCCCCTGCTCCAGCTGCCTCAGACCTGGGTCCTTCCTCCCCTCCGAGCACAGCAGAAGCCAGAACGAGGAATGTGGCTACCGGCACAAGAAATGGAGTGGGGCTCCCAGGGACCTGCAGCAGACCCACACCTGGTTGCAGGGTGCTGAGGTCATAGCTGCTGGCACACGATCCTGAGGAGAGGGAGAAGATTCATCTGTGATTGAGAAGCTGGACCATGGAGATATCCATCCAGCCTACTGCCTAGCTGCTCCCCCCTTAGCAGCATGGGCACACTCCTGAGACCTAGAAGCTTCTCCACTGCCAATAGATGGCTGGTGCCTGGGAGCTTACACAGGGGCAGGGGGCTCTGAGGGTATATCAGTCTGAAAACAGGCAGGATAGGGTGCCAATGGGAGCAGGAGGAGAGGTTCAAGGGTCACCTCAGGCTCATCCTGCAGCCTGGAGTGTGAGTTCAAGGTGCTGGGGGTCCTTTTGGGAGGATGGGCAGGGATGGAGGAGCCCCTGTCAAGACTGCTTGGCTTGCTTAGGCATGGATCAGTAAATCAGGCCCAGGGCAGGTTGAGTGGCTCTGGGCCAGTACAGCCAGGACGCTCACACCCACCCTATCCCCAGCCAGAGAACTACCTGCTCTAGCCACTCAAGGGAACTTGCAGAAAGCCAAGTGCTGGTGGCTTCCACTCCAGAACTCTGTCCCTCTCCCCTCCACCACAGCCACAAGGGTAGCACCTGCCACAGCAGTGCTGGGAAGCCCCACCCCTGCTTTCACACACCCACCAGGCTCCACCAAACCACCAAGCCACACCTCCCAGTATCTTTGGCTCTCCGTTCCAGAACTCCAGGCCCTGGATATTGCCTCATTCTTCATAGAGTCTCCCAGCCCAGGTCCCCACCCTGGCCCTTTGCCTCAGTGCCTCCCTCTCTCTGAACTTCCCAGAGCTTCTCCCCTCCCTGACTGCAAGTCACCTGACTGGGAGGCCCAAGCCCAGCCTCACCCAGATTCCACACCCCAACTTTTCCAGCTCTGAAGACATGAAAGGACTGTCCCTCTGCACTGTGGGGCTCCCGGTGTCCGAGCCTGCTCCTTCCAGCTGCACAGCTTATGCACAAGCATGCTACAGATGCAACAGCTGCACACACACACATGCTGCATGTGCACACACACAAACACACACAGCCTCTTGCAATGCACACCTAGGTGTGCACACACCCCCTCCTCAGGCATACATGCATATGCACACCCTCACGAATGTACACGTCCATATAGGGTGTGCACACTCAGGTACACACATACATTCACGTACACGCACACACATCTGTGCACGGATGCACAGACACACACCATCTACTCCGTTTCATATCCTACATTTCTTCTGCCAGGATCCCACAATCTCTCTAACCTCTCCAGAGGCCTTCAGCTTTGAGTTGGGGTCACCATGACTCCTTCTTCCCCCTGGCAGCACCCACACCCACACTCAGGTCTACTATTCTTTCCTGTTCCCAACTGGTGGCTGATGCTTCAGCCAATTTTTAGAGCTAATATTATATATATATTTATATCTCCTATTGTGTATATATATGTATATATATCCTATTAGTCATGCATATTGGTTAATGGGGGTGGGGTCCCCCATCCACAGGCTCAGTTTTGCAGGACTTTCCTCAGAAGGAATCAAGATGCTGAACATATCAGTTCTTAACGATTTGGGGAGGGAACACTGCATTGCTCTTTACTGTAACTCAAGCAGCTAAATTATTCATCGAGAAATGCAGGCAGAGATTGAACAGCGACAGGAGAGGCAGAGGACCCCAGCCCAGTCCAGTGACCCAGGCCTAAAGCTGCCTGCCCTGGCTTCCAGGGGTGGTCTTGGAAGCGAAGGTCCCCAGGGGCCCCAGGGGCAATGGGAGAGCGTTGCTCCCATCTGGGGCTGAAAGGGCCTGGAGGAAAACTTTAGAACCCTGTAGGAGAGGTGTCCTAGGTCCCCAGTGACTGATCAATGGTGAGTTCCTAGGCCTGGTTCCTTCCTGCAGTTAGGAACCTTGCTACTGACCCACCTGAGTCTTCTCCTAATTGGGGACCTGCTTTCTTCCTCAGGGAATTTTTGCATAGAAGCAGCCCCCCAGGCCAGGTTCCCCAAGACTGCCCTAGGCGCCGGGCATGGGTGGCGCACGCCTTTAATCCGAGCACTTGGGAGGCAGAGGCAGGCGGATTGCTATGAGTTTGAGGCCAGTCTGGTCTACATAGCAGAATCCAGGACAGCCAAGGCTACACAGATAGACTCTATCTTGGGAAGGGGGTGGGTGGGAAGACTGCCCTAGGCAACAGATGTCAAAGAGTCCAGAGAGTGAAGGCCCAGGAAGGAGGCCTACAGCATTACCAAGTCCTTGAAGGTCCTTCTTTTTGTTGGGGCCCAACTCTGACCATGCCCAGGTAATGACTGTTACTGCCTGCCTGCCATCTGGCAGCACGCTGAAGGCTTCTCAACATGGAGGGGTCATAGGAGGGCCAGGCACTCCCTGCTTTCCTCTCTCAGGCATTGTCTGGATGTGCTAGGAGCAACGCAAGGCTAAAGAAGAGGTGAATGCAAGGCGCCTGTGGAGGAAATGGAGCAAGCAGGAAGGATGGGTGGGTGGGTGCTCCTGTGGACTGAGCTCAAGGGGTCAGAAAAGGGTGTGGGGAGTTTGGGGTCGAACAGGAGAGGAGGATAAAAAGGGGGGGAGGAAGATGGAGGCTGCAGAGGAAGAGGCTGGGGAGGAGGAGGGTGGAGGGAGAAAGAAGATAGGGAGATGGAGGGAGGGAGGAGATGGGGATGAGGGCGAGCATTTGGAACGTGGAGCCCTTGGGGGACCACGTGTTGACTCACTGGCCTGCCTTCAATTTTCCCTGCTTCCTGGGGACTCTCATTTTATTTTCGGGAAAGCTGCCTGCTGTGACTAATTTGTTCTTAAACAAACCAAACCCAGGCGGTAGGGAGGCTGGGCGGGGCCTGAGTCACTCTCTACCCAGGGGCCACCACACCTCAGGGTGGCCCCCCTGATTCTGGGCCTGAGCCTGGGCCAGGGCTGGGCCTCCCTCATCCCAAGAGGCCCCTTCTATTTGGCCTAAGGGTGATCCCAGTGCTCCACAAAAGTTTGGTGCCTGCTCCCCAGGTGACACACTGGGCTTTGAGGGCTCTCTGGCGGCTGAGTGAGCTTCTTGTCTGTCCAAAGCCTGGAAAAGCATCTGGCCCAGAGCTGGCTGTCAGTTAATGTTTCTTGACTGACTGACTGGTCTCTTTGTTTCTTTACACTTCTCTTTGGTTAATAAGGCCTCCTGGGTCTCCAGAGGCCCCTCAGTTGCACCTCCACACAACATTAACAACTGGGAACTCTGTCATCCACGCCACAATAAGTGCGTCTTTCTCAAGAGTCTGCAGGGCCTGCTTGCCCTTTCGTATGTTTCACGTAAAGAATCATTCTTCACCTGCCTGTGCCCAGAGGACAGCAAGGCAGGGCTCCACCTGCACCCAAAGGTCCAGCCTGATGCCTGGGCTGCTCCGTCAGTCAGCTGAAGAATGCCAGCAGCTTCCCTTTTCCAGAAAGGGGAGCCCAGAGTCTAGGGTTGTATGGCTCTGTAGAG
This sequence comes from Acomys russatus, assembly GCF_903995435.1. Classification (NCBI taxonomy): domain Eukaryota; kingdom Metazoa; phylum Chordata; class Mammalia; order Rodentia; family Muridae; genus Acomys; species Acomys russatus. Next base: position 43,644,553 of record NC_067152.1, on the reverse strand, counting down.
TGCTTGTCTAGCCTGCGAGAAGCCCTGGGTTAGATCCCTAGCACCCCCTAAATCGGGCTCAGTGGTGCAAGCCTGCAGCCCCATCATGGGGAGGCGGAGCCAGGAGGGTCAAGAGTTCATCATCCTCTGCTACATGAGTTCGAGGCCAGCTTTGAATACAGGAGACGCTGTGTAGGAAGGGAGGGAGGGAGGGACTGGAGCCCAGAGGGGCCCAGGCACTAGCCAGTAAGTAACACGTTAAAAAGTGAACCCAAGAGCCGGGGTGTAGCAGAGCACTCCTTTAATCCCAGAACCTGGGGGACAGAGGCAGGTGGATCAGATCGCTGTGAATTCAAGGCCAGCCTAGTCTACAAAGCGAGTCCAGGACAGCCAAGGCTAAAATAGAGGAAACCCTGTCTCAAAAAAACAAAAAACAAAGAAACAAAAAAGTGAACCCAAGGCCTGGAGAGGTGGCTCAGTGGTTAAGAGCACTACCTGTTCTTCCAAGGACCTGGGTTCAATTCCCAGCACCCACACGGCAGCTCACAACTGTCTGTAACTCCAAGATCATACACCCTCACACCAATGCACATAAATTAAAATTAAATAAACATATATATTTTTAAAGATGTGAACCCAGAGTGACTCTATGATGCCTCTCCACCCTCTGCTATCCTGTGCCACGGGCTGTGGGGCTGGGACCCTTAAGACACAGAACGGGGCATACAAAAAGGCATGGATATTTTCTGCAGCGCAGGCTCAGCCAAGACACAGCGTCAACCCCAAGTCTCCAAAATGGGACGTATGCACAACTCATATGGAAAGAAACACAACCCTTTTTCTATTTTTTATGCACCCTCTTTAAGTTTCAACTTTTATGGATACATAAAATATAAGCCCAGTAATAAAACGCCTATGGCTTATAAATAAATAAAAACGCATCTCTGAAGTGTTTTCCTGAAAGGGAGAAACTGCCCCTTCTCCTCTGGACCGCTGCACCGCGGCGCCTCCCAGTCAGTAGATGCTCAATAAATGTCTCTGTACCAGGCACGCAGACTCCTTGCTGCTCTGGTTGGGGGAGGGAGGTTCTCCTAGCAGGAGGGCATCCACCCTGGTGCCTCCTCTACAGAGCCACCTGATCCCTCCTAGGGTATAGGGCTACACCTCCCTTTTCCCCTCTCCACCCGTGGCCTCCAGCGCGCCTACCAGGAAGGGATGCAGCTGGCGGTGCAGCTGCCCACAACAGGACCCAGGCTTTCCCAGCCCGCCCCTTGCTGGGTCCCCCGCCCCGGGGGTGGCATGTGCCCAACACAGCCCTGCATGGTGGCGCGGCCAGTCGGCGCCCAGGTGCCCAGCCCCGGCTCTGCCCTCGGCCAAGAGCGTCCCCGGCTGCAGCCGCCCTGCCTCTGCGCACTCGGGAGCGCGTTTCCAGTAAGCGCGAGCCAGCTAGCGCAGCTGTTCCCGACAGTTCGGCCCGGTGCGGGCGTACACAGATGCCCCGGCCGCCGCCGCGTCTACGCCAGCGATCAATGCATGCAATCCCCGACTCCCGCCCCGGCCCAGGCCTGCCAAGCTGCCAGGGTCCGCATGGTCCGGGGACCAGTGATCTGCAGGGGCGCCTTCACATCGGGGTACCCCTAGTCCTGATCTCATGGGACTGCAGCCCTCCCTGGCATGTAGACAGGTCCTTCCTCACTTTCAGAAACCGACGACTGGAATCTGAGCATCCTTTACTAGACTATTCTATCTGGGGACCACTTCCCCACTCTCAGATGTTGTCTTAGAATTCAGATGGTCCGTAAATATTTACTCAAAACCGGTTCCTTGGTGCCTGCCTGGAATCCTAAAGCAAGAGGGCTGTGGCTACTTTAAGGCCAGCCTGGGCTACATAGAGAGACCCTATTTCAAACAAAAAACAAAGGGGGGAAAAAAACCAAAAAGATACCCAGGAAGTTGCTTGGTCAGGAGTGGGGCTGCGTCCTATGCCACCCCTCCCCATGCCAAAGGCCATGCTTCAGAAAGACTGAAGTGTCAGGAAGACTCAGGAGCTCAGGGGTCCTCTGGCTACCTCCAGGCAAGTGAGGAGAGAGGGGAGGAGAAAGCCAGGGACAGAGACCAGACTAGAGCCAGAGAGAGCTGGGTCTCCTGAGACTCAGAAACAGCACCTCCACACACAGGCAGAGCAGACCAGGGCAAGGAGCCAAGCATGCTCCCTTTCCAGTGACCCCAGGCCCACTGAATTTGGGGTTCTGATCCCGAGGGAGGGCAATTTCAGGCAGGCGGGCTGGGGAGGGTGGTACCAGCATTCTAGGATGCTCTACAGTCAGGCAGGATGTGGCCCAGGCAAGAAGCCCTATTTACCCAAAAGACCCCAGTTCTGCCCCAGCAAGGCAACCTGCAGAGCAGAGCAGCCTAGAACTCAGTCTCTGAGGCCCTCACCTTTCCCTGAGGATCTGCTGTGGTCAGTGTTTGTTCTGGGGGACCATGTCAAGGTGGAGGGAGAAGTTTAGGGTTAGGGATGTGAGCAGCATGGCTGCCTAAGGCTCATCTGGCGGGGAGTTGGGCATGGGCAGGAGCTGCAAATGGCTAGTGGGGGCCTGCTGGACTGCCAGCATCCTTTAGTCAGGGAGACCTGGATTTCAACCTAGGCCTGTGGTCTGGCTGTCTCTCTACAAAGTAAGGCAGGGGCTGCTGCCCACATCCATTGAGGCCATATTCACTCCCTCATTTTGCCTTTATGGACGACCCCAGACACTGGACTGGGAGGCCTTTGGACTGCTAGCTGGGCCTGCCACAGATCTAAGCAGCCAGAAGCCCACTAAACAGGACTCTGGCACTAGAAAGAAAATGTTTATTGGGTTGGCAGGATCCTAGGACACACAGAGAAGACTAAAGATGCAGCTTGGTGTGTGTTGTGTGTGAGGCCCTGGGTGCATCTCCAGTCTCAAAGACCTTGCACAGTGGCACATGCCTGTGACACATGCCTGTGATCCCAGAACTTGGGCAGTAGAAACCGGAGGACCGGGAAAGCCAGTCTCGGGTACACAGTGTGGTCCGGCAGCTTAGACTGCAGGAGACACCATTTTAACCCCCGCACTCCACAAAAGAGGAGAAACACAGACCTTGTTCTTTGTTCATTGCCTGCTGCCCCCACAGCGGGCGACGTCCTTCATTCAGTCCCGAGGCACAGCCTCACAGCTGCCCCACTGTCCTTGATGCCATCTGCTAAACCTTGTGCACATAGCTTAGAACGGATGAATAAGCCCCCGAGTTTCATCTCCAACACTGGAAAAAAGAAAAGAAAAGAAAAGAAAAGGATGCTGGTGGCGCACGCTTTTAATCCCAGCACTCAGAGAGGCAGAGGCAGACGGTTCTCTGTGAGTTCCAGCCCAGTCTGGTCTACAAAGTGAGTCTAAGACAGCCAGGGCTACACAGAGAGACCCTGTCTCAAACTCCCCCCTCCCAAAAAAAGAAAAAAAAAAGAAAAAAAGAAAGAAGGAAAATGAAGAAAACGAAAGAAGGAAAGAGAAAACCAGCCAGGCATGGTGATATACGCCTGTATTCCTAGCACTATAGAAACTGAGGCAGGAGAATTTCTTAGTCCAAGGCCAGCCTGGGCTGTAACAAGAGACCCTGTCTGTACTAGTTTCATTTTTATTGCTGCAGTAAAATGCCCTGGGGAGAAAAAGCAACATAGAGGAGAAAGGGTTTATTTTAGCTCACAGCTCCAGGTTACAGTGTATCACTCTGGGGAAGTTAAAGCCACAGGATGGTGAGACAGCTGGTCACACCACATCCAGACAAGCATCTGAGAGAGATGGATACATGTATCCTTCAGGGCTTTTGATCAGCTTGTCTTCCACTCTAACATAGGTCAGGATCTCTTGCCTAGGGAATGATGCTGCCCACAGTGGGTTTTTCCATATCAGTTAACTTAATTGAAGCAGCCCCCACTCCACCCACATATACTCCCACAGTCTAACCTATTGCAGACCATTCCTCATCAAGACTTTCTTCCCAGATGATTTTAGGTTGTATCAACTTGGTAAAACTGACCACCAAAGCCAGGCGTGATAGCACACACACCTTTAATCCCAGCACTTGGGAGGCAGAGGCAGGCAGATCGATGTGAGTCTAAGGCCAGCCTGGTCTACAATTGAGTCCAGGACAGCCAAGACTACACAGAGAAACCCTGTCTCAAAAACAAAACAAAAACAAAAGCAAACAACAACAACAAAAAAAAAAAAAAAAAAAAAAAAAAGCAAACAAAACTGACCACCAAATCATCTCAAGATAGAATTAAAACAACAGCAACGTCTTAGGGTTCTTTTGGTTTGGTTTGGTTTGGTTTTTTATGACTCCCTTTGCTCACTGTGGGGACACACACATGTCTTACACTCACTTGGAGACTGGAGGACAGCTTGAAGGAGTCAGTTCTGTCCCTTCTACTATGTAGGTTGTGGGGTCACCAGGCTTGGTGCCAAGTGCCTTTACCGGCTGAGCCATCTCACTGGCCTGATGGTGACACAAGTTTATAAACTGCAAACGTATTATCTCACCAAGCTAGAGGCTTTTGAAGTCCAAAATCAAGAAACTGGCCCAGAAAGGCTCCCTCTAAGACTCTCCGTCTCGGTAACACTGTACTAGGCCCAGCTCTGCCTCTGAACTCAGTTGCCTGCTTGGCACCCCAGTTTCTGCTCTTCAACCACTCTCCCTCTGTGCTGCTCAGCAATGGGCACATGACTAGGTCTAGGCAGTCAGAACAGCCACCCTGCTCCCTCCCCGTTGGTCGTAGGTCTAGGGTCAAAACCCAAGTTTTCCCAGCCCGGGGCTGTTCCTAGAGCTGGCTGGAGCCTTTGTCACCACTAGGGAAAGCTTGCCTGAAGGAAGAGCAAGGCAGAGGCCAGGGGGCAGGGGAGGGGCAAGAATTAGGTTTCCAGGCACATCCCTGGCAAACCTGGGTCCAACTGTGCCTGGGGCTCAGGGATGGTCCTGTGTTTTTTGTCATGTGGACTGCTAGAATAAACCCTTTTAATTGTCTAATCCAGTTTTAATTGGCTTCTACAGTGCTGAGAAAGCTATGAGCCGATCTTGGGCCCCTCACCCAGTCTGGGCATCAGAAGGTACAGTCAATAGCAATGACTAATTAGAGACTGGCACAGGGGAGGGAGCTCAGTTGGGTGAGCTTGGTTGTTGCTGTGGAGTGTGCTGTGGGAGTTGGGTTAGAATGCGGTGGCTCCATCACCCATTGTAGTTCTCCATATGCCATCGAGAGACATTCTAAGCCTGTAGACAGCCAGCCTCAGCTGAGCTGATAGAGGAAAGCAAACGGAGCTTTCCCAGAGCATGTCAGGGAACAGACGGTTTGGGGCTGTGTAGGGAGAACCACCATCTGCTCCTGCAGAAACATCTAAGGCGCCTCTGTGGGCACAGGCTGAGCAGAGCCAGCTGCTTAGTCCCAGGACACCGTCACAGGGGTGGTGGTGCAGGCCACCTCCCTGAATATGCCAGCTATACAGGACTGCAGATTGCCAGCTGGAGAGAGTGGCTGTAGATGGCGTTATCTTACTGGTGAGTCCGACCCCATCATGAGGGGGATCCACAGCATCCAACCAAGGATGCTAGAGGGAACGGAAGCCCAGAGGGCCTCACCACGTCAGGGTGTAAAGTCCCTGAGACATTCTGATGACAGTGCTCCTCATGCTTGGCAGTTGCAAGTGAGGACTGTCATTATTACCCGCTGAGGTTTCTGTGGGCAGCTGATGTCCACTGGGCTGAATTCATCAGAGACCAGATGGTTTTATTTTATTTTATTTTGGCTTTTCAAGACAGGGTTTCTCTGTGTAGCCCTGGCTGTCTTGAACTCATTTTGTAAATCAGGCTGGCCTCGAACTCATAGCGATCCACCTGCCTCTGGCCTCCCACCTCCCCCCTCTCCCCCCGAGTGCTGGAATTAAAGGCGTGCACCACCATGCCCGGCCAGGCCCCGCTTCTGAGGTGGCTCAGTCCTCAGCACTGGCTGGGGACCTCAGCTTTTCTTCATGTGGCTTGGACTTCCTCTGAGGGTGAGGACTGTGAACTGGCTATGTAGCCAAGGTTGGACTTGAATTTCAGACCATCCTGAGTTCACCTCTCTAGTGTGAATTATAAGTATACTCTGCCTCGCTGGGCTTATGCAGTTCAGGGGTCTGAGCCCAGGGCTTCACGCCTGCTGAACAAACATTTTCCAGCCATGTGGCCTATTACTTTAGCACAGTAACAAAATTAAATGAAAATGAAACATCCAGGCATCAACTGTGGTGCCTGTGGTTCTCCTGCCAGGGCACAGGGAGCAGGTTGCTGGGCCCTGCTTTCTTATACTTCTTGTCCCCACAGTGCCTGACCTAGGCAGGGTGATTCCAGATAGGGACAGTCAACATGCTGAGGCATGAGACTCTAACACTCAGGAACCTTGAAGATGGTCTGTGACAGGCCCTCAGGGCATAAAGGGCAGGGAGCCAGATACCAACTGTCCTTGTCACAGTAACATAGCGTACATTTCAGCCCTGGGCCAGCCAACAGAGAAGACAGGGTGCACCCACACCTCTCACGCTCACACAGGCCACCCACACAGACCTGAGACCTGGCCTCAGTGCAGACACACCTACCCATATGCATGTCCACACACAGGCACGCATGCACTCACATATGCATGCACGCAGGCACGCACTTACACACCTGCATTAAAGGCACAGCACAGCATAGGGTGATGGACCCTGATCTCCTCCTAGCAATCCTCTGCAGCCTTGCCTACCCAGCAACAGTTCAAATGACCCAAACATGGGCACCCAGGCTTTGGCGGTTCAGGCTGGGACCTGTCCCAGAGACTGCATGGAAATGGGAGGCCAAAGAATGCAGTGGGCAGCTTGGCAGAGACACAGCCAGAGCTCTCTGGCTTCCAGTAACTTGCCCGCCTTGCCTGACCTCGCCCACCCGCCCTAGCCTTGGCCAATAGATACCAGCCCCAGGTTCCAGCCCCCAGGAGTGCCTGGCTGAACTGCACGCACAGCTGCTGCAGGCCCTCAGGTCACCGCCCTTGTCCCCAGCAAGTAGGGCAGGGAACTGGATCCCTGTCCTCCCAGGGACATGCCAGGAAGGAGTATCTTCACCTTCTCTTCCTGGAAGCCCACTGGCTCCTGTCCCGAGGGGCCTAGCCCCCCTTCCTCCAAGACTGATTCCCCTGGAAGTCTGCGGAGCCCTGGGGAGCTCTGCTGGGCCCACTTCACCCTGCCTCCACCGCCAACCTGGACACAAGACCTTGTCAGCCCCTCCGTCTCTCCTTTCCCTGCTCAATGAGGTTGGGCTCCTCAAGAAGAAGGAGTTTCAAGATGGGTCCCTGCTTGCCAGAGGAGACTAAGGCCAACAGAGGGAACAGAACATCCTATAAACAGGTCAGGCCAGACCTGAGAAGGAAGGGCTTGGAGTCCTGGAGCCAGAAAAGGCTGGGGCAGGAGAAACAGCACCCGCCTTTGGGGGTCTTGTGGGAAGTGGGGGTGCAGTGTAGGGTGGGAGTAGGGGAGGACAGATAGAGACAGTCAGCGGCCAGAAGGAGGGGAATGGGCACCTGGATCTGGGGTTAGCCTCCGGCCTCAGTAGGAAGTAAGTAACCCCAGAAACAACTAAAGTGGAGCCGAGCCGAGCCCCATGACGAGATGATGAAGGCCACTGAACCGACTTCAGTCTTACATGGTGCCATTTCTACTCACTCAGCCACTGGAAAGAACGCGTTAAATCCTATTTAAAATTTTACTTCCTGTTCTTTTGTTTTGTTCTGAGACATGGTACACTCTGGTTGACCTGGAACTCACTATGTAGGCCAGGCTGGCCTCAGCCCCACAGAGACCCACCTGCCTCTGCCTCCTGAGTGTCAGGATTAAAGATGTGTGCCACTCTTTGTTTCAATATTTGCTGTTCTAAAAAAGACTGTATTTCTTTCTTTTTTTTTCTTTTTTCTTTTTTGAGACAGTTTCTCTGTGTAGCCTTGACTGCCCTGGCTTTGCTTTGTAGACCAGGCTGGCCTCGGACTCACATTGATCCTCCTGCCTCTGCCTCCCAAGTGGTGGGATTAAAGGCATATGCCACCACCGCCCTAAAAGAGACCGTAAAGAAATGGTCTTAGGGGGCTGGAAAGATGGCTCAGTGGTTTAGAGCACCGTCTGCTCTTCCAGAGGTCCTGAGTTCAATTCCCAGCAACCACATGGTGGCTCGTAACCATCTATAGTGTGATCTGATGCCCTCTTCTGCAGATAAAATGCTCATATACAATAAATAATAAATAAATAAATCTTTAAAAAAAAAAGAAAAAAAGAAAAAAATGGTCTTAAACTGAGCGTGGTGGCACATTCCTTTAGCCCCAGCACTCAGGAGGCAGAGGCAGGAGGATCGATGTGAGTCCAAGGCCAGCCTGGTCTACAAAGTAAGTCCAAGACAGCCAAGGCTACACAGAGAAACCCTGTCTGTCTGTCTGTCTCTCTTTCTCTCTCTCTCTCTCTCTCTCTCTCTCTCTCTATCTATATATATATTATGTACAAGTAAGAGACCATTTTTAGCAGTAGCACCTTAGGAAATAAGGGTGTGTGCTTCACCCCAGCACTTGCAGAGGTCCCTGCAAAACTGAGCTGGGAGCCTCCAGTGAGCCGGAAAAGATGGCTAACTGCCGGACACTGTGGCAAGCGCCTTTAATCCCAGCACTCAGGAGGCAGAGGCAGGCGGATCGCTGTGAGTTCAAGGCCAGCCCGGTCTACAAAGTGAGTCTAGGACAGTCAAGGCTACACAGAGAAACCCTGTCTCAAAAAAAAAAAAAAAAAAAAGATGGCTAACCAAGCAAAGCCCATCTGAGGATTCACTGCCACAGGAGAGTGGGTGCTGGACAGAGAATGAGAGGAGGGGCTGCCAGCAGATGCATGGGTGTCCTAAAGTGGGGACCAGCCTGGGAGGTGGGTGTAGCTGGAGCAACAGCAGTAGGGAAGGGCTAGCATGGTGCTGCACAGTCCAGGACTGGGGGAGAGTGTGGGTTAGCACCGCTCCCAACCAGACACTGGAGAATAAATTGGAGGCCAACTAGCTGCCTGAGTGACTGGCATGTAAAAAGAGTCTCTTGGCAGAGTTAGGTAGCACACACTCAATATCCCAGCTCTCCAGAGCCTGAGGCAGGAGAATAACCACCAGATCAGGCTTCGCAGTGAGCCCCAAGCCAGCCTGGGCTAACCCAGGAGAGGCTCTTACTGTCCAGAATACAGGAAAGAAACTCAGGGAAGATAGTTGTGACACGTGGGGGAGGTGGTGACATGAGCTGCTCTCTTTATTTTTATTTTATTTTATTTATTTTATATATATTTGTTGTTGTTGTTGTTGTTTTTTGAGACAGGGTTTCTCTGTGTAGTCGTGGCTGTCCTAGACTCACTTTGTAGACTAGGCAGGCCTCGAACTCACAGGGATCCACCTGCCTCTGCCTCTTGAGTGTTGGGATTAAAGGCATGCGCCACCATGCCCAGCTGTTTGTTTTTTGAGACAGGGTTTCTCTGTGTAGCCTTGGCTGTCTGATAACTCGCTCTGTAGACAGGCTGGCCTAAATGCACAGAGATCTGCGTGCCGCTGACCCCTGAGTTCTGGGATTACAGGCCCTTGTTGTATATTTTTAAGACAATTTGTTATTGTTCCGAACGTTTAGAAGCGCTAGATGAGCACCTGGCCCCCACTGCCCAGCAACACAGCTGTATAGCCCACATTCCAGTCAAGGCAGCCCCACTGCCCAGCAACACAGCTGTACAGCCCGCATCCCGGTCAAGGCAGCCCCACTGCCCAGCAACACAGCTGTACAGCCCGCATCCCGGTCAAGGCAGCCCCACTGCCCAGCAACACAGCTGTACAGCCCGCATCCCGGTCAAGGCAGCCCCACTGCCCAGCAACACAGCTGTACAGCCCGCATCCCGGTCAAGGCAGCCCCACTGCCCAGCAACACAGCTGTACAGCCCGCATCCCGGTCAAGGCAGCCCCACTGCCCAGCAACACAGCTGTACAGCCCGCATCCCGGTCAAGGCAGCCCCACTGCCCAGCAACACAGCTGTACAGCCCGCATCCCGGTCAAGGCAGCCCCACTGCCCAGCAACACAGCTGTACAGCCCGCATCCCGGTCAAGGCAGCCCCACTGCCCAGCAACACAGCTGTACAGCCCGCATCCCGGTCAAGGCAGCCCCACTGCCCAGCAACACAGCTGTACAGCCCGCATCCGGTCAAGGCAGCCCCACTGCCCAGCAACACAGCTGTACAGCCCGCATCCCGGTCAAGGCAGCCCCACTGCCCAGCAACACAGCTGTACAGCCCGCATCCCGGTCAAGGCAGCCCCACTGCCCAGCAACACAGCTGTACAGCCCGCATCCCGGTCAAGGCAGCCCCACTGCCCAGCAACACAGCTGTACAGCCCGCATCCCGGTCAAGGCAGCCCCACTGCCCAGCAACACAGCTGTACAGCCCGCATCCCATCCCTTCCTCCCCTTGGACATTTGGGTGGGCCTCTCTTGGTCCTTCACTGGCAGTAGCAGTAAACATTTTGTCACTTGGTGCACGCCTGCAGACTTCCTGCTGGCATGCACCTGGGAATGAAATCCCTGTGGGGCAGGCTGTAACTCTCCTTTGCTTTGGAGCCCTGCTCTCCACCCTGCCTTACACGGCAGTTCCAGTCTCTCCATATTGCCGCCAGCGCTGGGGTGTTTCTATCCTGTAGCCTTGTGGTATGAATTCTGAGTACTTTGGGGCTTTGGGGGGGGGGAGGGGTGATGTGTGTGCACTTGTCCTCTCAGCTCTCGCCATCTTTCTTTACAGCAGGGTCTCTCTCTGAACCTGGAGCTCTCGGTTTTTGGATCGCCGGACAACCAGCAAAATCAGCGACCCTGCCGTACCTGCATCCCCAGGGCTATGAAATAGGCATGCAAGGGGCCCTCAGCAACAGGGACTCCTAACTGCTGAGCCATCTCTCCAGCCCAGGGCCTTGGCTGGTGAGTGCCATTTGCCAGCACCTGCCATCTTTTACCAAGTGCTTGTTAAGTGCCTGGGGTCTGTCTCTCACCACCTCCCCAGCACTGGGACCACAAGCATTTACCACCATGTCCATTAATGGTTTTTTTTTCAAGATTTATTTTATTTTATGCATGTGCACATGAGTACAGGTGCCCAGGGGAGGCCAGAAGACAGAGCTGGGTCCTCTGGAGTTATAGGCGATGGTGAGCCGCTGGATGCACGTGCTTACAACCACACTTGGTTTTCTTACAAGAAGGCACTCTTTTGGGTTGAGGGGCACACGGAGGGGGGTTCAAGACAGGGTTTCTCTGTGTAGCCTTGTCTGTCCTAGGACTCCCTCCGTAGACCAGGCTGGCCTTGAACTCACAGCTATCTGCCTGCCTCTGCCTCCCCAGTGCTAGGATTAAAGGTGTCCGTGTGCTACTATCGCCTGCAAGATGAGAGCTTTGCTCACTTAGCTGTTTTCCCAGCCCCTGTAGCCCCTTTTCTTTGGCATCTCGTCTTGCTAGCATTTAGGAGTCTTTCCCCTGTCACAGCTCTGGTCACTCTGCCCCACTCTCTTCCACTCGGAAGCCTGTCATTTTCTCTCTTCCTGTCCAGCAGCTGTGGCCACAGGATGGCTCGAGGGTCTTTGGCACCACTGACAAATACCCACCGGCTTCCCCAGGAACATTCCATCTAAACCACCACACGCTTGCTAGACACACAGGCGGAACAGCCTGGCTCCCTTGGAGCGTTGCTTCGTAAGCACTTTATAGGAAATCTACAAAAGTCCTAGAGGAACTTCCAAAGCCAGAGTGTCAATGTGGGCTGGATCCTGAGGGGAAGTTAGGGTCCAAGCGCTCAGCCCTGGCGTCACCAGCATTGACAGTGTCTCAGGGTGGTTTTGTCATGGAATTCTGAGGGGCCAGGAGTGGGTGTCCTGAGGACCCAGCTCGTGCCAGGCCCTGCAAGAGGCTCCAGCTCCAAGAGCTAGAGCGGGTTGTGGGCGGGTTGTGGGTCAGAACGTGACCATCCTTGAAAGGCCCCAGGAGCAAATCCAGGGGCAGGCATGTTACCCATACCAGCAATCAAGCACCGCACTCACTGAACAGCCAGCTTCCCAGAGGCCCAGGGGGCCATGGCTAGGTCAAGGAGGCTGCAGGGTCCCCTGATTCTGCCAGTGGGATGAGCAACACTGCTGAGCTGCTGAGCGTGCACCCCGAGCACACGAGCACACAGAGCCGAGCGGCTCACCCTACCTGCTGGCAGCTTTCCTCACATCACAGCCTTACACCCAGTGTCCTAGGCCCTCAGGGTCCTTCTTGCTCCTGCTGCATCCACCTCCTCACCATCCACTCCCTTGAGGGGCTCCACACCTGCAGAAACCTGAGTCCCAGTCACAAACACAGCTCCGAATCTCCATCACACAAGCCCCACCGTGGGCCCGTAGCTGCACACTCTCGCGTCTGCTCACACTTGCAGCCCTTGGTACACACAAGAGAGGCTGTTTCCTCTCTCCCTGTGATGTCAATGCCTTAGTGCCACCTCTCCCCAAACTCGGCCAGCCCTGTCTCCCCCAAACCTGCCTGCTCTTATAATGATAAACAAGGGAAGGAAAAGGCTTGTCTGTCTTTCCCATCTTACAGTCTTCACTGAGGGAAGGCAGGGCACAAACTCAAGACAGGAACCCAGAGACAGGAACAGCAGCGGAGACTCTGGAGGAGCACTGTGTACTGCCTTGCTCTCCATGGCTTGCTCATCTTGCTGACATAAGGAACTGTAGCTCCCGGGACCACCTGCCCAATGGTGGCACTGCCCACTATGGCCTGGGTTCTCCACACTTGCCTATAGGCCAGTCTAATGGAGGGATTTCTTCAGCCAAGGTTTCCTTTTCCCACATGACCTTATTTTGTTTCAAGCCCATTCAGAACTAACCAGATGTAAATAAGCCAGGTGTGGTGGCACCCACCTTTAATCCCAGCAGAGGCAGGCAGATTGCTGTGAGTTTGAGGCCAGCCTGCTTTACAAAGTGAGTCAAGGACAGCCAAGACTCAATAAAACAAAACAAAACAAAACAAAACAAAAAACAAAAACAAAAAAAAATTAGCCAGGTCACAGCAAGGCATGGTAGCATATGCCTTTAATCCCAGCACTCAGGAAGGCAGAGGCAGGTGGATTGCTATGAGTTCTAGGTCAGCCTGGTCTACAAACCAAGTCCAGGACACCCAGGTCTACACAGACAAACCCTGTCTGGAAAAACCAATCTGCCACACCCCCCCAAAAAAACCCAAAAAACCAAAAAAGAAACAAACAGAAAAAACAAAACAAAACAAAGAGCTAACCTTGGCTTACTCCCAAGGTTACTGTGTCAGAGAGGCCTGTGGGCCACAGGAAATGGGCTTTCATACTTGCTTACTCCCACACTGTTATGACATGAGAGCACTCTCTCTCTCTCTCTCTCTCCCTCTCCCTCCCTCCTCCTCCCCTCCCTCCCTCCCAACCCTAAAGACTGCTCTCCCTCCTCCCCAAAGACCACAGACAAGAGCTGCTCCATTCGCCTTGCCTCCCCTGCCAGGATGGACTGTGCCCTCTCAAACTCTGAGCCAGCAGATCCCTCCTCCTGTAAGATGCTTCTAACATCAGAGTGGTGGAGAGGAATGACTACAGCATACTGGATATTTATATTGGTGCTTTGCTACAGGAGAACTCCCTGGAAGGCAGCAGAATGGTCACACAGTGCCCTGTGCAGGGTGTAGAAGGTTGGAGGCGGAGAGTTAGGGCAGGAGGGCCCACTTACCACGTTACCCATATCTGTAAAGTTTCTGTTGTGCAACAGGACTAGAGAGATGGCTCATGCATCCACACAAGCAAAACAGCCACACACATAAAATAATTTTTAAATGAAAAAAGTAAGCCAGGTAGTGGCAGCACATGTTTTCAATCTCAGCACTCAGGAGGAAGAGGCAGGCAGATCTCTATGAGTCCAAAGCCATCCTGGTCTACAGAGAGAGTTCCAGAGTTACAGGACTACACAGAGAAACCCTGTCTCAACAAAAAACAAAACAAAAGAAAGAAGGTGGTGGCGCACGCCTTTAATCCCAGCACTCGGGAGGCAGAGGCAGGTGGATCTCTGTGAGTTCAAGGCCAGCCTGGTCTACAAAGCGAGTCCAGGACAGCCAAGGCTACACAGAGAGACCCTGTCTCAAAACAAAAACAAAAACAAAACAAACAAGAAGGAGGAGGAAGAGGAAGAACAGGAAGAAGAGGAGGAGGAAGAAGAGAAAGAAGAGGAGGAGAAGGGAAATTTCTGGTTGCTAACCAGGTGAACTCACTGAAGAATGTTCAGGGTAGCACTGGCTAAGGGTCCCTTAGTGCTGGCACCTGAGGCCTCATGCTTGGTCGAGTGGCCACTGCTGCTGAAATCCAATTCTCCTTGCAGACTGCGCGCGCGTGCGTGCGTGCGTGTGTGTGTGTGTGTGTGTGTGTGTGTGTGTGTGTGTGTACAAAAATTGTGTGACTCTGTCATTGGGTGGCAAATTCCAGCTTGTGCAGAGAGCTCAGAAGAGTCATGCGCTTGTCTGTTGAGGAGAACAGACTGAGCCTGAGGTGGCCAGGTGCTGTAGTGAGAGCCCTGCACTGTGTGGTTCACAAAGAACAGAAATGTGGGGCTGGCCAGGTGTGGTGGCACACCCCTTTAATCCCAGCACTCGGGAGGCAAAGGCAGGCAGATCGCTGTGAGTTCAAGGCCAGCCTGGTGTATAGAGTGAGTCCAGCACAGCCAAGGCTACACAGAGAAACCCTGTCTCAAATAAACAAAAAGAAAGAAAAGAAATTGTGAGGCTTGAGAGATGGCTTAGAGGTAGGACCCAGTTCTGGTTCCCAGCACTCATCGCAGGCACCCCACAACCACCTGTAACTCCAGCTCTAGGGGATCCCACATTCTCTCACAGTCTCTGAGGCACAGGCACACACGAGGTGCACATACATATATATAGGCAAACAAGTTATAATAAATCTTAAAAATTAAAAAGAGCAAAAATGTGTCACCAGCCATTCTAGAGGCTTCTAGCCCAGGACGCAAGCACAGGCAGGCTTGGCATGAACAGCAAGTTCTGTGAGCTCTCATGAGACATGAGAAAAATCAGGCTCTTAGTGACTGGCCACTTCCTGAGGCTCCCCAAGCTCACCTCTTAACATCAGACAAGTGTTGGGGGCTGGCTGATGAACCTAGTGTTGAGGGGTAGGCATTCAGACCACAGCAGGCACAAGGCAATGGAAGGCACAAGGCTTGACTCCTCCAGGGCAGGGAAGATCCCAAGGGTTTCCTGGTGACTTGGTGGATGGGTTTGGGTCTGTGTGACTGAGATGTTTAGAATCCTTCCAAAATGGCGCAGGGGAGGGTGAGGTCTTCAGGGAGGGTGCTTCTTCACCAAGGTGGAGTAGTGGAAGGCACTGTTGGAACTGGACTGTTTTCTCAGTTCTCCAATAAGACTCTCTAAATGGCAGGGTCTGGTGGCAAGCCCTTCAATTCCAGCAGAAGCAGGCAGATCTATGAGTTCAAGACCAGCCTCATCCACAGAATGAGTTCCAGGACAACCAGAACTACACAGAGAAACCCTGTCTCAAAAAAACCAAAAACTCTCTAATGAAACACAGGGTTCTGAGTTCAGATCCCATGTAAAAGGCAAGGTGTCATATATAATCCTGACATGACAGAGGTGGAGGGTTCCTCAGCTCATGAGCTTTAGGTTCTATGAGATGCCATCTCAAGAAGTATGAAGAGGGGCAAGTATGCTGTTGCACACCTTTATTCCCAGTGCTGGGAACAGATATGCTGTTGCACACCTTTTTAATCTCAATGCTCACTCCGAGGGCAGAGGCAGGGGGATCTCTGAGAGTTAAAGGCAAGCTTGGTCCACCTAATGATTCCCAGAGCATCCAAGACAGAGAGACCCTGTCTCAAATAAATAAATAAGGCAGGGCCAGCAAGATGACTCAATAGGCTACAGTGCTTGCCGCCAAGCCTGACAGCAGAGTTTGATTCCTGGAACATACATGGTAGAGAGACATGACCCTGCAAAGTGTCCTCCGACCTTCATCCCACTCCAAGACACACACACACACACACGTAAAAAGTGGAACATAACAACCGAGGAAGGTGCTCACATCTACGTGTACACACATACACAACAAACACATAAAAATGTTTAACTAAAGCCCAGAGGCTGGGAAGCCTGGGGCTCACAGCAGCGTCTACTGAGGTCTTCTGTAGCGTCATGGGGACAGACACCATGTAGAAAAACAGAGCAAGCATGCCAGGTCACGTCTCCTGCCTCTATAGTCACCAGTCCTGTTCTGGGGACCCTCATGACCTCACCTAATTCCAGGTGTCTTTAGAAAGCCGCCTTCAACTTTTATGAAGGTGTGAATCTGGGGATTAGGTTCCCAACAATGTAGCTGTGTGAGTCACAGGAGCCTGGGCTTGCTAAAGGGGCCAGGTAGCAGACATGTCAATCCTTCCTTGTGCCCAGGCTTTGCAGCAGCCTAGGGTCCAGGGATCATTCCTGCTTCCTCAGCTGAATGTCACCAACACAGGGCAGAGCCAGGGGCAGCAACGTGTCCCTCATCCTGCAAGGAGGCCACTTCCTTCCGTGGTCAGGGTCCTTCTTTGCCTACCCATTCTAATCATCTCCAATTTACTACATACACATACACACACACACATGCACACATACACACATGTACACGTGCACATGCACACACAAACATATCTCACACACCTCACATACTATACAACACACCCACCCAACACATACACGCCATATATCTCCCCCATACCCTACACACATATGCCCCAATACACACACACACACACACACACACACACACACACACAGTCCACTGGTCTCCAACCCAGGGAGCACCCTGGGGACTATTGGAGCCCTCCTTAAAACACCACTGTGTGTGCATGTCACCTTCCTCAATCGCCTGAGGACCAGGACAAGGCCAAGCAGGACCTGTGTTTGGGATCTCAAGACTTCTGAGGAGAGAGAGAGAGATTCCCGAGGAAAGTTAAAGGAGTGGCAGAGAAGCAGGGTGTACAGGCATGTACCACCATGCTCGGCTTAATGACTGGCTAGTGAGTGAATAAATGAAGAAAGCAGACAGAGAGCCGGTACTCACTTCTAGCATTCGGTAGCCTTGCGGAGAGCACCGAGCCAAAGCACCTGGGAAGATCCGAGCAGGGCTGGAGACTTGCTCAGCTGGGAGAATGCTTGCCTAGTATGCTTGGAGCCCTGGGTTCAAGTCCCAACACCACATAAAACCACTTGTAGGGACACATGCTGGTAATCCCAGTACTTAAGAGACAGAGGAAGGAAGATCAGGGCAAAGTTACATAGTAAGTCAGAGGCTAGCCTGGGCTACATGAGACTCAAGTTTTGTTCCCAGGACCCATGTGACCTGTAACTCCAACTCCAGGATCAAACACCCTCTTTTGGCCTCCAAGGACACCCAGACATGTATTACAAACACTCACAGAGGCACATACTTAGACAAAAAACACAAAATAACTCCTTGACAGGGAGGGGCTGATGCAAGAGATGGAGAGAGGGCCCAGCAGTTAAGAGTACTTCCTAGTCTTGCAGAGGACCTGACCGCCCAGCACACATAGCAGGCATCTCTCAACTGCCTGCAAGTCCAGCTACAGGGGATCAGAGGCCGTTTGTTTGTTTGTTTGTTTTTTCGAGACAGGGTATCTCTGTGTAGCTCTGGCTGTCCTGGACTCACTTAGTAGACCAGGCTGGCCTCGAACTCACAGAGATCCACATGCCCCTGCCTCCCAAGTGCTGGGATCAAAGGTGTCAGCTTTTTTTCAACTTTTCAAGAAAAAAATTCTCTGTGTAGCCATGGCTGTCCTGAACTTATTCTGTAAATCAGGCTAGGTTCAACTCAGACAACTGCCATTGGAGTGCCGGGGCTAAACAGGGCTTTTGTTGTTGCTGCTTCTGCTGAATAAGTCTTTTAAAAAAGAAGTAGAGGTGTGGCCACAGGAAAAGGGTTCCTCTGAGGGTGTCAGGACAAACTCACGGTGGAGGAAGGAGCCTCAACAGGAAGTGAGCGAGGCCCAGGTGAAGGATCACTTAACCACATGGAGGCCTAGGTAAGGGTTAGGGAGGAGTATGAGCCAGGCAAGCTGAGCTGGCTGCCGCTGCAATCGTGACCTTCTGAAGTTCATCTGGACAAGCCGCAGTCCTGGGCGTGAGCTCGCCAGAGTGGCTTTGATAAGGGGACACAGCCCGGCCAGGCTGCAGGAGGAGGATCCAGCCTCACATCCATTCTATCCAGTGACCTTCTCCAGCTACCTGCAGAAGGGGGGGTGGGGGGATGGTCACTGGCATTGGTGTCCCTGTCTGAAGAAGCTTCCGTGGACCCCGATGGACCTCGAGGGGGTTAGGTAGGCTCTGGCTGCAGCTTCTCTGCTGGCCGGGACACTGCTTGTTCCCAGAACACTCCTGCCCCAGAGGCCGTTCACCCTGGCTAGGCATACCAGACCAAGCCGGGAGGGAGCCAGGGGCCTGGGATGAAAGATGCCCGCTCCACTCAGCTGAGTAGAGGACAGGCGCTTTGGGCCACCTGATCTATCCCTTTGATAGTGACATCAGCTGCTGCCGGGGAGAGCTGGCGATGGGGCAGGGGTTGGAGGTCACTTCTGCTCAGAGGCCTGTGGCTTTTCTGTCCATGCTCAAGCCAAGGCCTTAAGCCCTCTGTCACAGGGAGCCCTTCTAGTCGAGAGGCCCTGCTTGCTCAGCTGATCCTGGGCTGACTGGCCTGAGGACCCCTCTCCTGTGACTGGGAGCAGCCATCCCAGCAGCCAAATGAGCATGTCTACGAAAGGAAGCCCACGTGTGGCCCTTCCAAGGGGGCGGCCCCCTTGGCTTCCAAGCCTTTGCTCCTTTCTCGGAGCAGACAGCCCGTTGCCATTGCACCTGCTGCTATGGAGCCTGAGGTCAGGACAGAAGCACACAGGACTGCTGTAGGGCAGAATAGACTGTGAAAACATTCGATCTTTCGTTCAAAGAAAGATAAAATTTTCAAGATGTCGCCGGAACATTAAGTGAGGCATGAGGTGTACAGCTCATGTCTGAGCTCAAGGTCGTGAGTATTCTTGGGTCACTGGTACCAGAAATTTATGCTGCAGCAAAGAAAACACACACAGAGAGAGACTAAGCACTTTACAGCCACAAGTAAACACGCAATACATACAAAGGCCTAGCTGAGCGCAGTGGTGCAGGCTTTTAATCCCAGCACGTCAGGGAGGCAGAGGCAGGTGGATCTCTGTGAGTTTGAGGCCAGGCTGGTCTACAAAGCGAGTCCAGGACAGCCAAGGCTACACAGAGAAACCCTGTCTCATAATTAAAACACACACACACACACACACACACACACACACACACACACACACACACACAGGCCCTATGGCCTCCTGGTGCTCACCTGGCAGGTCATAGAGTTCGGATCTGAAGCCGAACCTGCTAGGCCCCAGAGGGCAGGCCCATAAGCCTGGACGGTGTCTGAGAAGGCTCCCCACCCCAAGAGGCAGGGCTCCTTGACACTGTGGTACCCAAGGCTGACTCCCTGCTAACCAGGTTTGAGGTCTGGTTCTGGCAAGTCATTCTCTGGGCCCCCGTTTCTCTCTCTGTGAGATAGCAATATTATTATCCCCTACTTACTACTGAGGTATTTCTCATGACACATGCAACACTTACATGTCCCAGCCATGTAAAAGGCCCCTCCACCCCACCATGGTCTCCCTGTGGGCCTCCATTTGCTCTCCTGGGGTTACCTCCCGGATTGACTAACCTCCAGCTATAGAATGCCAAGCCACCCAGCAGTGTGTGTAGGACTGAGGCCATTGTCCCCACCCAGGTTCCCAGGTGGAAAAACACACACACACACACACACACACACACACCCTCCACTTTGGCTTTTGCTGAGGACCACTGCGCTGCAAAGAGCTCCCTCTAGTGGCCTGGTGTGGCGATGCTCCCCAGGGCCTGATCTCACCCGGGGGAGGAATCGGGAAGCTGCTGGTTGCTGCTACCTTCTCCCCTGGGTGGTTCCCCGGTCCTAAGAGTCTCAGCTTCTGCCCCACGTGCGGAGGTGTCTGCAGGCCTGCCTTTGTCTGTTCAACCCTTCGAGCAGAGGCTCAAAGGAGAAAAGCTGACCAGTCCCAGCTTTCTGGGAGTAGTCCCAGGCGCAGCAACACAGACCACCCACGGTTCAAAGCTCTTATACAGAAGGCAGAAGGGAATAGGAGGGGAGTTATAGGCAGAGAGAGAAGAGGGTAGCCTAGGAGAAAGTGGTGCATAGGCAGCTCCTTTGGGTGGGGGTGTTGGCTGCACGGGGTGAGTTACCAGTCCAGAGAATGTTCTAGCACTTTTAAGTCTTTGGGGTTTTGAGACAATATCTTGCTGTGTGACCCTGCCTGGCCTGGAACTCTAGCCTTGAGTTCCATGCAGCCCTCAGGTACTTAAGTAACAAGTAAGTCCTCCTTGCTCTCGACTGTGGACACAGTAGCTCACTCTGTAGCACAGGTAACCTGGAAGGCTCTATGGAGACCAGGCTAGCCTCAACCCACCCAGGTGCTAGGATTACAGGCATTTACCACTCCTGGCCCCAGGCACAGTTTTTCTTTTTATTGTAGCTTTCACTGCCTCCGGACTGCCTCTCCTACCTCCCAGTGCAGCTGAGAAAGACCTTGAACTTGTAACTTCAGAATGTCAGGGTCTCAGGCTTAAACCACCACTGCCAGGTTTATGTGGTCACAGCTGTAACGCAAGGCTTCATGCTCTATGCAAGCACTCCACCAACGAGACCCCCAGCCCCAAAACATTTGAGGGAGAGGTTTCCCTTTGTAGCCCTGGCTGTCCTGGAATTCACTCTGTCGACCAGGCTGGCCTCTAATTCAGAGATCCATCTGCCTCTGCCTCCCGACTGCTGAGATTAAATGTGTGCATCACCCCCAATGCCCAGTTCCCAAAACTCTTCTTAAAGACAGACTCCCAGGGGTTTACAGCCTGCTGCCTGGGCTCAGCTGGAGGGGAGCCAGGACATCTGCACTTACAGACAGCAGGTGAGGCTGATGAACAAATCCCATAGCTCCTTTGGCTCCCTGTGGCCTCAGGGCCTGGATATTGAGTTATGAGGGCCAAAGTTACCCCCGTTTATATAACACACACACCCCGGATACTGAGGCAGAGGAGTAGAGCATCAGGAAGGAAGAACCACAGAACTATGGTCCACGCAAGGAATAAACATGACCCTCGTGACTTCAACCAACCCCATGTACTTAGGAGAGGACACACCTACCCCCACCAGATCTCAGCAAAGTCCTGGTGGCACTTGCTGTTGCCCCCCCCAACAGCTGTGGATCCATGCAGCCCACTCACACCCGCAGCAGCTGTGCATCCATGCAGCCCACTCACACCCACAGCAGCTGTGCATCCATGCAGCCCACTCACACCCACAGCAGCTGTGCATCCATGCAGCCCACTCACACCCACAGCAGCTGTGCATCCATGCAGCCCACTCACACCCACAGCAGCTGTGCACCCATGCAGCCCACTCACACCCACAGCAGCTGTGCATCCATGCAGCCCACTCACACCCACAGCAGCTGTGCATCCATGCAGCCCACTCACACTCACAGCAGCTGTGCACCCATGCAGCCCACTCACACCCACAGCAGCTGTGCATCCATGCAGCCCACTCACACCCACAGCAGCTGTGCATCCATGCAGCCCACTCACACCCACAGCAGCTGTGCATCCATGCAGCCCACTCACACCCACAGCAGCTGTGCACCCATGCAGCCCACTCACACCCACAGCAGCTGTGCATCCATGCAGCCCACTCAACCCACAACAGCTGTGCATCCATGCAGCCCACTCACACCCACAGCAGCTGTGCATCCATGCAGCCCACTCACACCCACAGCAGCTGTGCATCCCTGTTGCCCACTCACACCCACAGCAGCTGTGCATCCATGCAGCCCACTCACACCCACAGCAACAGTGCACCCATGCAGCCCACTCACACCCACAGCAGCTGTGCATCCATGCAGCCCAGTCACACCCACAGCAACAGTGCACCCATGCAGCCCACTCACACCCACAGCAGCTGTGCATCCATGCAGCCCACTCACATCCATAGCAGCTGTGCATCCATGCAGCCCACTCACATCCACAGCAGCTGTGCATCCATGCAGCCCACTCACATCCACAGCAGCTGTGCATCCCTGTAGCCCACTCACACCCACAGCAGCTGTGCATCCATGCAGCCCACTCACACCCACAGCAGCTGTGCATCCATGCAGCCCACTCACACCCACAGCAGCTGTGCATCCATGCAGCCCACTCACACCCACAGCAGCTGTGCATCCCTGTAGCCCACTCACACCCACAGCAGCTGTGCATCCATGCAGCCCAGTCACACCCACAGCAACTGTGCATCCCTGTAGCCCACTCACACCCACAGCAGCTGTGCATCCCTGTAGCCCACTCACACTCACAGCAGCTGTGCATGCATGCAGCCCACTCACACCCACAGCAGCTGTGCATCCATGCAGCCCACTCACACCCACAACAGCTGTGCATCCATGCAGCTCACTCACACCCACAGCAGCTGTGCATCCCTGTAGCCTACTCACACCCACAACAGCTGTGCATCCCTGTAGCCCACTCACACTCACAGCAGCTGTGCATCCATGCAGCCCACTCACATCCACAGCAGCTGTGCATCCCTGTAGCCCACTCACACTCACAGCAGCTGTGCATCCCTGTAGCCCACTCACACCCACAGCAGCTGTGCATCCCTGTAGCCCACTCACACTCACAGCAGCTGTGCATCCCTGTAGCCCACTCACACCCACAGCAGCTATGCATGCATGCAGCCCACTCACACTCACAGCAGCTGTGCATCCCTGTAGCCCACTCACACCCACAGCAGCTGTGCATCCATATAGGCATGTGCCACCATGCCCGGCTTCAGCTTTCTTTCTTTTTTTTTTTAATTGCTTTTTTCAAGACAGGGTTTCGCTGTGTAGCCTTGACTGTGTATCTTGGACTCACTTTGTAGACCAGACTGGCCTCGAACTCACAGCAATCCGCCTGATTCTGCCTCCTGAGTGCTGGGATTAGAGGTACGTGCCACCATGCCCGGCTTCAGCTTGCTTTCTTATACAGCCCAGCACTACTGCCTCCTCGGGTTGGTACTGCCACATCAATCATTAATCAACAAAGGGCCCTCAGACAGGCCGATCTAATGGAGCTAATTCTTCAGTTGAGGAGCCTTTCCCCCAGGTGACTCAAGTTTGTGTCAAGCGGACAGTAACTAGCACAGCCTTTTCAAAAGCCAAAACACAGAAGGTCTTGGGTGAGTGTTTCTGTCTTGTCAGCACTTGGCATTAACAGCAACTCTGCCCAGTTCAACACTGCCTTCCCAGCTCCCCTGCCCCAGCCCCCGGAAACCCCATTCTATTTGTCTCTGAATTCAGTCACAGGGTTTTATATGCATGCGTGCATGCATGCTTGATCTGGCTGCAGTCACAGTGTCCCCAAGCTTCGTTCACGCTGTAGCATGTGTTTGAATGTCCTCTTTTGCCTGGGTAATGCCCCATTGTATGACTGAAACACGGTGTAGCCTACAGACACTTGAGTTGTGGCCATCCTGGCTTGGCTTCCGTGTCCGTGAACATGGGAGAATTGTGTAAGAACATGTAAAGCTGCTGCTTGTAACTCTTTCTGTAGGGCTGGGAGTGGAAGCCAGTGTCTTGTATGTGCCAGGCAGCCACTCCAGATCTGAGTTACATTCCAGCTCTTTATTGTTGTTGTTTTGGCTTTTTGAGACAGGGTTTCTCTGTGTAGCCCTGGCTGTCCTGGACTCACGTTGCAGGCCAGGCTGGCCTCGAACTCACATCAATCCTCCTGCCTCTGCCTCCCAATTACTGGGATTAAAGGTGTAAGTCACCATGGCCAGCCTACATCCCTGTTCATTTGTTTTTGAGATAGGCTGCCACTATGTAGCCCAGGCTAGCCTCAAACACACGAATCAACTGCCCCAACCTTTTGAATACTCCAGCTATTTTTGTTGCTGTTTTTTTCAGGCAGGGTGTCATATAGCCCAGGCTATCTTTGTACACCTGATCCTCTTGCCTGGACTGCCCATGTGCTGGGATTACAGTTGTTTTCGTTTTTCTCGAGACAGGATCTCTCTGTGTAGCCTTGGCTGTCCTGGACTCACTTTGTAAACCAGGCTGGCCTCGAACTCACAGCCATTGCCTGCCTCTGCCTCCCTGAGTGCTGGGATTAAAGGCCTGTGCCACCACGCCTGACTGGGATTACAGTTGTACACTACCATGTCCGGTTTATGCAGTGTTGGGTCTAACCTAGTACTCAGCCACAGCTGAGTTACACGCCAGCACACACTGTCTTGTGAGGGCTCTGATCTCTCCTCAGGGCCTTGTCTGAACCCAGTCTCCTTTCTCTTGGGCTTATCTTTTAATACCATCCCACCAGGGATTAGAGTGTCCGTATATAAGTTGGGGGGGGGCGGGGACACAGTTCTGTCTATAGGCAGTGTCACTAAGATTATATCCGGGTCGGGTGGGAGAAGATGTAAACAAGCCTACACACCCACCCCCAAGGCCCCAACATTCAAACCCAGGCACAATTCCGACAAAGTTCACTCTGGGGGAACCAATTGCATTATCGGACTTCCTTATAAAGCATAGGAGATCAATTGATTACTTACAAGAGTAATTGTTGCCCATGGCCCTCTCGAAAGGCCCACCAGAAAGTCCCTACCCAGCAAGGACAAAGGTTTTCTTTTCCGCTGACAGCTGACTAGATGGAACTCCCTCTCTGGTCTTCTCCAGCCTATATACCCTAACCCCTCCAAGGCCACGTGCAGTTAGAGCAGCAACAGCTGTTAATGAGAGACTATCTAGTCAGGTGAGGGTCTCTTGACCTGCCCAGACTCTCTATGAGGGGTGTGAGCCGTCAACAAGCCCAGCTGGGATGATCCTTTCAAGCTGGAACAGCTGAAGACCCAAGATGGCTGCTGCTGGGCTCTGAGGACAGGCCTGCTGCTGGGCTCTGAGGACAGGCCTGCTGCTGGGCTCTGAGGACAGGCCTGCTGCTGGGCTCTGAGGACAGGCCTGTACAACAGGCAATACCATGGCAGATCTGTGGACAGAGACAGGCCTGAGCCAGCCCCGGGTCCTTTCTCATTCCTCTAGTGTTACCACCTCCTGTGTTCTAGAGTCTCTGCGGCCTTGCATCGCGGGCAGCGGCCATCCTGAGATTGCCTGAAGCCTGTCCCAGAAGTCCCTTGGCCTGTTTGGGTTGTGTCACTTTTCCCTTTGGGATGGGAGGCAGCACAGATGACTCCAAGGAAGAGGAAGCATGGGGTTGTGTCAGATCTCCCCAGTCACTAGCTCTCTACACACCGCCAGGAAACAGCAGCTGGACCCCACACCAGGGGTTTTGGGGGGCATGCAGGCCATAGGGCTGTCTTGTTCCCAATTGTCACTGCAGTCCAGAGTAGGACATCCTTGTCATCCCAGAAGAAAAACCCTTTATCTATTACTCCCACCCCCATGTCTCAGCCCTGGCAGCCGGCAGTCTGTTCTGGGTCTATGGAAATTTCCAGAAGTGCTCCTCCTGAGCTGCATCATCAGGAGTTGTATGAGCCTGCTCTGTACAGCAAACTGGTTTGGGTCCCCACCCTACCCACCTCTCTTTCTCCATCCTCTAATTTTTAGGAGGCCCCTCTCAAGTTGCATCTAGGACCAGCTCTTCCAGTCTTGCAGGCCAAGGGCAAGGCGGTGAGTGTCTTCGTTTGCGTGGCTCTCAGATGGCCAGGGTCTCATCACGACGTACCGCAGCAAACACAGGGAGCTCAGCGTAGCCCGCGTGTGTCTCTTAGAGCATGTTCCTGCTTCTCAGCATCTCCATCTCACCTCCCTGGTGGTGGTAGGAGGGCGGTGGTGGTGGTAGTAGTGGTGATGATGGTGGTTGTGGTGGTGTGGCATGGGTGTTGTTGTTGGTGGTGGTGAGATGGCAGGTCATGGTGGTGGTGAGATGGCAGGTCAGGGTGGTGGTGAGATGGCAGGTCAGGGTGGTGGTGAGATGGTAGGTCAGGGTGGTGGTGAGATGGCAGGTCAGGGTGGTGGTGAGATGGCAGGTCAGGGTGGTGGTGAGATGGTAGGTCATGGTGGTGGTGAGATGGTAGGCCAGGGTGGTGGTGAGATGGTAGGCCATGGTGGTGGTGAGATGGTAGGTCAGGGTGGTGGTGAGATGGTAGGTCAGGGTGGTGGTGAGATGGTAGGTCAGGGTGGTGGTGAGATGGTAGGTCAGGGTGGTGGTGAGATGGTAGGTCAGGGTGGTGGTGAGATGGTAGGTCAGGGTGGTGGTGAGATGGTAGGTCAGGGTGGTGGTGAGATGGTAGGCCATGGTGGTGGTGAGATGGCAGGTCAGGGTGGTGGTACATGGTAGGTCGTGGTGGTGAGATGGCAGGTAATGATGGTGGTGAGATGGCAGGTCAGGGTGGTGGTGAGATGGCAGGTCAGGGTGGTGGTGAGATGGTAGGCCATGGTATGGTGAGATGGCAGGTCATGGTGGTGGTGAGATGGTAGGTCAGGGTGGTGGTGAGATGGCAGGTCAGGGTGGTGGTGAGATGGCAGGTCAGGGTGGTGATGAGATGGCAGGTCAGGGTGGTGGTGAGATGGCAGGTCAGGGTGGTGGTGAGATGGCAGGTCAGGGTGGTGATGAGATGGCAGGTCAGGGTGGTGGTGAGATGGTAGGCCATGGTATGGTGAGATGGCAGGTCAGGGTGGTGGTGAGATGGTAGGTCAGGGTGGTGGTGAGATGGCAGGTCAGGGTGGTGGTGAGATGGTAGGTCATGGTGGTGGTGAGATGGTAGGTCAGGGTGGTGATGAGATGGTAGGTCAGGGTGGTGGTGAGATGGTAGGCCATGGTATGGTGAGATGGCAGGTCAGGGTGGTGGTGAGATGGTAGGCCATGGTGGTGGTGAGATGGCAGGTCAGGGTGGTGGTGAGATGGTAGGTCAGGGTGGTGGTGAGATGGTAGGTCAGGGTGGTGGTGAGATGGCAGGTCATGGTGGTGGTGAGATGGCAGGTCATGGTGGTGGTGAGATGGCAGGTCAGGGTGGTGGTGAGATGGTAGGTCAGGGTGGTGGTGAGATGGTAGGTCAGGGTGGTGGTGAGATGGCAGGTCAGGGTGGTGGTGAGATGGCAGGTCAGGGTGGTGGTGAGATGGCAGGTCAGGGTGGTGATGGTGTGGGCACTACAGTGGGTTGAACTGATCTTCCAAAAGATTTGTTACCTTGAACAGTGAAGATGCTCTTATTTGCAAAGAGCTCTTTGAAGATGTAGTCAGGTTACTACACGGTGTGGTGGCGCACGCCGTTAATCCCAGCACCTGGGAGGCAGAGGCAGGCGGATCGCTGTGAGTTCGAGGCCAGCCTGGTCTACAAAGTGAGTCCAGGACAGCCAAGGCTACACAGAGAAACTCTGTCTCAAAAAACAAAAATAAAACAAACGCTCCTTTGTTTTGTTTTCTTTTTCAAGACAGGGTTTCTCTGTGCACCCCTGGCTGTCTTGGAACTCAGTCTGTAGACCAGGCTGGCCTTGAGCTCAGAGATTCTCTTGCCTCCTGAGTGCTGGGATTAAAGGTGTGCACCTAGATTAAGGATTTTAAAGTTAGGGACTGAACGTTTAGAGGTGAGTTTGCAGCTGGGCCATGGTGGAGGCAGGTAGATTTCTGTGAGTTCAAGGCCAGCTTGGTCTACAAAGTAAGTCCAGGATAGTCATGGCTACACAGAGAAATCCTGTCTCAAAACAAACAAACAAACAAAAAAAAGTGCTTGCTAGAGCCGTGCAGTGGTAGCATACACCTTTAATCTCAGCACTTGGGAGGCAGAGGCAGGGGGATCTCTGTTAGTATATACTGAGGCCAGCCTGGCCTACAGAATGAGTTCCAGGATGTCTAGAGCTACATAGAGAAACCCAGTGCTGAAACAAACAAATAAAAATAATAAATACATAAAAATGCTTGCTGCCTTTCCAGAGGTCCAGAGTTCAGTTATAAGGACATTTATCAAGCAGCTCACAGCTATTAACTCCAGCTCCAGGTACTGTGGCTCCCTCGTGTGGCATTTTCAGGCACTCACACTCACACGGACATACCTTGACACACACTGGCACACACACAGACAATGAACATACAGATAAAAAAATAAACTTTTTTTTTTTTTCCCAAAAGAGAGGCAGAAAAGATAAGCGATAGCACAGAGATAAACAGAGAGTCCACTGAAACAAAAATTACAATGATCGGCCACAGCCAAGAGTTGCAGGAAAGGCCTTTCCTGGAGCCTTTGGTGAGAACGGTACTCACAAGGCCCGGACTGCCACACAACTCATGTCTGCTGGTCATGGCACCCAGGTGCTTTGTTCCAGTGTCCCCAGGAGCTGGACACAGAGCTCACCTGAGAGCAGTGAGCACCCACCTAAGCCATATCTTCCAGTCCTTCTGCCAACTCTGCCAGCTGCTGGGCTCTGCAGGGTTAATAACACACTCCTGGTGTTGGCTGTGAATTGCTTCATCCCTTTGAAGCCAGCCCAGGGACCCCAGTGGCCCAGCTGCCCTGTGCCATCCCGGCAGGATGGAAAGAGAGAGGCCACTTTTTCCGAGAAAGACATTTAATGTGCTTGCAGGCACTCCGTTATTACGTTTATTATTTACGGTCAGTTTTAGGAACATGAAACTGCAGCTGTATTGTTGGAAGTAAATTTTATTTCCACGGCTTTAAGACACACAAAAACAGGAATAATAATTCCATTAGCAGCTGAATGTTGTCATAATTCTGTAGAATGTAAATTTCCCCGTATAATAACAACTGTGAAATACCGAGAACCTGATGCAACAAGATTGTTGGAAAGTGACTGCTGGACCCAAAACAAAGATGGCCATCCCCTTCAGGCCTGAAAAGGGACCTGAGGCTGGTGAGCATGGCTGGGCTGCCTGTGGGTAACGATAAAGCAGAGCTGAAGAAAAGCCCGCAGACTCTCAATGACTGACTCCATTCTCGGGTTCTTCAGTTATTGTTTCTTCTCTGTTTTAGGGCGTGTGCAAGTGTGTGAGACATGTGTGCACACATGCACATATATGCACCTACGTGTCAAGGGTGAAGCTCAGACAACAACCACATTTTTTTTTTTTCCTTTAGATGGGATCTCTCACTGGCATGAAACTTCCCAAGTAAGACAGACTAGCTGGCTCATGAGCCCCCGTGAGCATCCTGTCTCCACCTTCCCAGCGCTGAGAGTATAGGCATGCACCACCATGTTGGGCTCTTTTTATGTGGGTACTGAGACTCGAACCCAGGTCCTGATTCTTGCAAGTCAAGTATTGACCATCTCCCCATTCCTGCTTTGTTTTGTTCAGACAGGATATCATGTAGCTCAGGCTAGCCTCAAATTGAGTACAAAGCTAAGGCTGCCCCTCATCTCGTGACCTTTTTGTCTCCACCTCCCAAGCTCTGGGATTAAAGCATGAACTACTGTGCCTAGCATTTTGCTGCTGTTGAGATAAGGTCTTATGCTGTAGCCCAGGCTATCCTGGACTCATTAGATAGACCAGGCTGGCCTATAACTCCTCCTGCCAATCCTCCTGCCTTAACTTCCTCACGATGGGATTATAGGAATGAGCCACCACAGCATGCCTGGCTTTTCTGTCTTTAGCCATACTGGGGATGAGACCCAGGACCTCCTGCATGTGAGGCAAGCACTCTACCCTGAGATAGACCCCAGCCCCTGTCATGCCAAGAGAGCCAGAGAAGACCAGCATGCTTGAGCGTCAGGGGTGGAAGCAGGGAGCGGGGGGGGGAGGGCAGGGAGGAAAACTGCCATGATGACCAGGGTGCTCAGTTACATGGACACTTCAGACAGCACCTAAGGTTCGGTGGTGTCAATAGCATGTCTGAAACTCAAATCTAACCAGGAGTTTTGGTTTTCATCTGTTTGTCTTATTAGGCTTGGTGACTTTAGGCAGGCCTTAGGAAGAAGGCTGAATCTCCAGGGACCTCTTACAGAAGGCCCTGTTGGGACACCAGGGACATTCACAGGCTTAGGAGACACGGCAGGGCCTGGCTCACCCTGTCAGCTTACCTTCCCACAACAAGTATCTGAGACAGTCAACACATGGAGAGGAAAAGTGCCTTAGTGAGGGTTCCTGTTGTGACAAACACCCTGACCTGAACATCAGATAGCCTCTCACTGAGAGAACTCGGGATGACAGGAACTCAAGCAGGGCAGGAAGCTGGAGGCAGGAACGGAAGCAGTCATGCATAACCCAGGGCAACCAGGCCGGGGGGCGACACCATCCACGGTGCCTGCCCACATCAATCAAGGAAATGCGCGCAGCGCACACGCACACGCGCGCGCGCATGCGCGCGCGCGCACACACACACACACACACACACACACGCAACCAATCTGGTGCAGTCATTTTCTCAGTGGAGGTTCCCTCTTCTCAGATGACTCTAGTTCATGTCAAATTGACATAAGTTTGATGAAGAGAGGTTTATTTTGGCTCCTGGACCCAGAAGCTTCAGCCCATGGTCCTTTGGCCCTGCTGCTTTCCAGTTTGTGGGGAGGCTGACAGAGCAGCCTGAGTTAAGCCGCTCACACACCTATAAGGTGGCTCACCAGCTATGCGAGCACCTGGGAGGTGATGGGAAGATGACAAGTTCCGGGCCATGAAGACTGGACTTCAGCTCCCACATACGGAGTGGGGCATGCACGGAGCTAAACCCCAGCTCTGAGGAAGACAGCAGCTTCCAGTTCCAGCCTCAGGCTCAGGGAAAACCCCTGCCTCAAAGGAACAGAGGGAAGACTCCATCTGCGCTCACCATGCACTCTTGAGCGTATAAACACAAACATAGTACACTAATCAGTCTTCTTGTTGGTTTTTTTTTTCTGGTCTTTCAAGACAGGGTTTCACTGGACGTGGTGGCACACGCCTTTAATCCCAGCACTCGGGAGGCAGAGGCAGGTGGATTGCTGTGAGTTTGAGGCCAGCCTGGTCTACAAAGTGAGTTCAGGACAGCCAAGGCCACACAGAGAAACCCAGTCTCAAAAAACAAACAAACAAAAAAAATCAAGACAGGGTTTCTCTGTGTAGCCTTGGTTGTCCTGGACTCGCTTTGTAGGCTGGCCTAGAACTCACAGAGATCCACCTGCCTCGGCCTCCCGAGTGCTGGGATTACAGGCATGTGCTACCATGGCCGGCTTCACCATGCACTCTTGAGTGTATAAACACAAACATACATACACAAATCAGTCTTCTTGTCGTTTTGAGGCAGAGTCTCACTATGTGGCCACGACTGCCCGAGAACGCGTATAGACCCACCTGCCTCTGCTTCCCAAGTCTGAGATTAAAGAGTGTGCCATCAAAAAAAAAAAAAAAAGAGTGTGCCACCATCTCCAACTAAATGAATCTTAAAACAAAACCAGAGTTGGCGTGTCTCTCAGTGGCTGAGCACTTGTCTGGAGCTGGTCATAGGATGTGTGAAAGAGGGGGAGGTAGGAGCATCATTACTTGTGAGGCCAGCCGGGGCCACACCTTTCCTGAGGCATCACAGGGTGGGGAGGGGTTGCATGGCACAAGTCCCAGCCCTATATTAAAACACAGGCACGGGGCTGGAGAGGCGGCTCAGGGGGTTAAGGACACTGACTGCTCCTCCAGAGGTCCTGAGTTCAATTCCCAGCAGTCACATGGTGGCTCACAACCGTCTACAGTGTGATCTGATGCCCTCTTCTGGCATGCAGGTGTACATGCAGGCAGAACGCTGCATACATAATAAATAAGTCTATAAATTAAAAAATAAAAGTAAAAATTTGCCAGGCATGGTGGCACATGCCTTTAATCCCAGCACTTGAGAAGCAGAGATAGGTGGATTGGTATGAGTTCAAGGCCAGCTTGGTTTACAAAACAATACCAGGACAGAGCCAAGACTAACACAAAGAGACCCCTGTCTCAAAAAAAAAAAAAAAAAAAAACCAAAACCAACCAAACAAACAAAACCCCACAGGCACACTCACCTGTAACCCTTGTCAAGAGGAAGTCAAGAGGATCAGTAGTTCAGGGTCATCCTCAGGCAAGTAGCAAGTTATAGGCCTCTAGACTGTGTAAATCTCCATCTCAAGCCGGGCGTAGTGGCGCACGCCTTTAATCCCAGCACTCCGGAGGCAGAGGCAGGTGGATCGCTGTGAGTTCGAGGCCAGCCTGGTCTACAAAGTGAGTCCAGGATGGCCAAGGCTACACAGAGAAACCCTGTCTCAAAAAACCAAAAAAAAAAAAATCTCCATCTCAGAAACAACAACTAACCAACAGCCAACAACTGTTCACATGATGGCTAATGTTAATGAGAGAAGAGGAAGAGAAAGGGTCTATGGTACCTTTGAGGACACCCCCATGACCATAAGACTCCCTACTAGGAGGAGGAGGAGGGAGGGGGAGGGGCAAGCAGGAGGGGGAAGGGGGTGGAGGGAAGAGGGAAGAGGAGGGCAGAGGGAGGAGGGGGGAGGGAGGAGGAGGAAGGAAGAGGAGGGAGGACAGAGGAAGAGGGAGGAGGAAGGAAGAGGAGGAGGAAGGAGGAGGGAAGAGGAGGAGGAAGAGGAGGGAGGACAGAGGAAGAGGGAGGAGGAAGGAAGAGGAAGAGGAGGGAAGAGGAGGAGGAAGGAGGAGGAGGAAGGAGGACAATGACCACGACGAGTGAATAAATGATGAGCAAGACCCAACTTGCTGCCCCTCAGATGTGCATATGTTTGTCTCTCTGAGTGTCTCCTCTTCTGCTCCATGGTTAGGAAACTCCAGCACTGACTCTGACCCATTCTCCCCTGGGTAGTGTGTCCCCTTTGCCAGCTGCACTGCTCCATTGGGATTTATCCCTAAAAGCTGACTTCTATCTTTCCCACCTTGGCTCCGAGACTTGGGCTGGACTCCTTGTCTGCAGAGGACACACTGAATTCCTGCAATGCCACTTTCACAGAAGATGACGGTGTTGATAATTGTGATAAAGATGGTGATGATGGTCAAGATGGTGATGATGATAATGATGATGGTGATAAAGATGGTGATGGTGATAAAGATGGCGATGATGGTGGTGAAGATGGTGATGATGGTGGTGAAGATGGTGATGATGGTGGTGAAGATGGTGATGGTGGTGGTGAAGATGGTGATGGTGGTGGTGAAGATGGTGATGATGGTGGTGAAGATGGTGATGATGGTGGTGAAGATGGTGATGGTGGTGGTGAAGATGGTGATGGTGGTGGTGAAGATGGTGATGATGGTGGTGAAGATGGTGATGATGGTGGTGAAGATGGTGATGGTGGTGGTGAAGATGGCGATGATGGTGGTGATGGTGGTGAAGATGGTGATGATGGTGGTGAAGATGGCGATGATGGTGGTGAAGATGGTGATGATGGTGGTGAAGATGGCGATGATGGTGGTGAAGATGGCAATGATGGTGGTGAAGATGGTGATGGTGGTGGTGAAGATGGCGATGATAGTGGTGAAGATGGCGATGGTGGTGGTGAAGATGGTGATGATGGTGGTGAAGATGGTGATGGTGGTGGTGAAGATGGCAATGATAGTGGTGAAGATGGCGATGATGGTGGTGAAGATGGTGATGATGGTGGTGAAGATGGTGATGATGGTGGTGAAGATGGTGGTGATGGTGATGAAGATGGCGATGATAGTGGTGAAGATGGCGATGGTGGTGGTGAAGATGGTGATGGTGGTGGTGAAGATGGTGATGGTGGTGGTGAAGATGGTGATGATGGTGGTGAAGATGGTGATGGTGGTGGTGAAGATGGCGATGATAGTGGTGAAGATGGCGATGATGGTGGTGAAGATGGTGATGATGGTGGTGATGATGGTGATGATGGTGGTGAAGATGGTGGTGATGGTGGTGAAGATGGTGATGATGGTGGTGAAGATGGTGATGATGGTGGTGAAGATGGTGGTGATGGTGGTGAAGATGGTGGTGAAGATGGTGGTGATGGTGATGATAGTGACTTCAGTGGCTGAGTGGTCTTCTCTCCAGAAGTGTGTGACTGGCTGGGGTAGGACCCTATCTGCAACTGCTTTGCATACTACTTTGCATCACTTCCTCTGGCTCCGCCCTTAGTGGGAGACTGTGGACTCTGGACTCTTGCCCCGGTCTCCCTTGTGGCATCTCTGCCCCTTTTATTGGTGCAGGAATTGGGGCCCTGGGAGAGGCACAGCTGTTTTTGCAATGTGAGCTCAGCAGGGACAGAGTGGGCTAGGGTGTTGCCCTGTCAGAACACTGAGGGTCAAGGCCTATTCTCCTAGCAAGAGGCAGAGAGCTACCAGGAAGGCCCTGGAGAGAAGCCATTCTGGGCCAACGAAGGTGGAGTACAAGGCGGATTGGCCTGGCACTCCTGCAAGGCTGATCCTCCAAACACACATCCCCCTGGGGACATCTTAGGGACTGAGTGAGACCAGGTCAGGGGTTGACTCTGGGCATTCCCTCCTGTACTTCTCTGTTCCTCTTTCTGGAAGGGGAGGGCTTCCTGCCAGCCCTGGAAACTTGCCCAGAAGTCACCTATGGGCCACAACGCCTCTCTCCACCTAAGTGACTGGGATATAAGAGAGTCCCAACAACCTCCTGGGGTGAGCTCTCCAACCCCTGGAGAGGAGTGAGAGACAGGAACACTATCTCAGAGGACATCCCTGTCCAGAGCCCCTGAATAAGTCACCAGTCTACTTGCCACCAAATGTGCACTTACCTTCACAGCCACAGACTGCTGGAGTGGGTTCCCTGGAGACACCTCACCCCAGGCAGGTGAAGAGCCCACCTAGCAGGCTAGACTCTGGACTGGGCTGCCTGGAGGTAGGCAAGTGTTTGTGCAGGGTTCAGAGGCCAGTGGGTGCCCCCAGCCCCTCAGTGAGTGCACCAGTCCTGGCCTGAGCTGTCTCTGACATCTTCAAGTCAGCCCAACTCTGTGTCCCCTCTTGTCTGTTGAGAAGGGGGGTGGCAGGCGTAGAGGAGAGCAGGTGGGAGGCAGCACAGGGCTGGGGCCTGGCTGCAGGCAGAAGTTGGCACCTTGGGCTGCCCCTCCCCCACCCCCATCCTGCCATTACTGGAAGTGAGAAAACCTCCTGGGGTCTCCTAGAGCTGTCTGCTGGTAAGTCCCTTCCCCAGCGGGCTCTTCCGGCAGCTCCCACAGGCCTGCTGTGCTGGCAGCCTACAGCCTGGGCCTCCATGCCCCGTGCTGGCTGCAGGTGTTTTTTTGGGGGTGGGGAGGGCAAAGGGGTACCCGGGCTAGTAGATCTGTCTTTCTGCCCTGGGCCTTCCTGATGCTGGGCTTCCTAGGACAGAGGGACCATTCCTCCACAAAGTCCCTGGGCTGGAGCATGGGCGCAACTTCCATCTTGTTCTTTCCAAAGGGGAGTAAGCTGGAGCTTAGGTGCAGCAGCAGCCATTCTGGGGCAGGAAGCTCCCTTTCCAACAGCCGTCACCCCCAAGCGACCTTTCCCAGCTAACCAGATTCTGAAGTCCTCTCTTCAATGTGAACCTTCCCAGTCTCCTGAAAGAAGTAGGGCCACCTGGTGACCTGGAAATATCCATCTGACACTAGCAGGCACCGGTAGACCACTCAGCCCTCTACATCCTGGCTCTGCAGTGGGCCTCAGGAGGTGAATAAAACAGTATGGGGAATACTGGGCTCATAGCAGGTTTCCAGCATCCCCCAGAAAGAGTCCGGCGGGGAGGGGACTAGGTTCCAGATTGGAGGTGGGACACAGTCCAATGCCAAGCAGAGCACAGGGAAGCTGTCTGGTCCATCTGTCCTGAGCATAAAGCCTAGCAATGGAGGCAGGGTTCCTGGCATCGACCACAGGAGCAGAGAGAAGGCAGGTCCTTCCAGAGACCAGGGCAAGGGGCTAGGACACTCTTTGCTCAGTCTTTAGTGGAAGAAGAGGAGTGAGGGGTGTCTGCACACATATATGTTCAGTTGCATGTACCCATGTGTGTGCATGTGGAGGCCAGAGGGTGTGCTTTTCTTTTGTTTTCTTTGTTTTTGTTTTTTGGAGACAGGGTTTCTCTGTGTAGCCTTGGCTGTCCTAGACTCACTTTGTAGACTAGGCTGGTCTCGAACTCACAGTGATCCACCTGCCTCTGCCTCCCAAGTGCTGGAATTAAAGGTGTGGCCACCACGCCCGGTGAGGATGTGCTTTTCAATCACTTTTCATCTTATTTTTTAAAAAAGATTTATTTATTTATTTATTATTATGTATACAGTGCTCTGTCTGCATGTACACCTGCATGCTGGAAGAGGACATTAGATCACATTATAGGTGGTTGTGAGCCACCATGTGGTTGCTGGGAATTGAACTCAGGACCTCTGGAAAAGTAGACAGTGCTCTTAACTGCTGAGCCATCTCTCCAGCCCTTATTTTTTGATGGTCTCTCACTGAAACTCACTTCCCTCCGACCACAGCACTGGGATTACAGGTGTGTGCTGGGGACTTGAATTCCGGTACTCAGCGAGCACTCTGACCCACTGAGCTGTTCCCCAGTCCCATTTCCCATCTGCAAACAGGAAGCCCGCTGTACCTTAGGTCCATGCTACTGAGTTCATTTATCGTCCCTCCAGTGCTGGGAGCATCCATGACACTTCTTGGTCTCTGGGGCAAAGGGGACCCAGAGGAATTTAGGGCACACCTTTGCCCCTGCATGTCTTCAGCACCCTGGTCTTTTTATGATAGACAGAGTGAGCACTGGCTGAAGTGAGCTGAGGGTAAGGGTGGCTCCCTCTGGAAGCTGGGAACTGAGGTTTAGTAAGTGGGCAGCCTCTAGTGGAGCTGTCAGCTTCATGCCCAAGGGCAAGGCTGTATAAACCATTCGAGGACATTATGTCAGGCCCAGAGTGGCCTGAAGGAGAGCTGTCACCCTGGGAGCCAGCCCCTCCTCCTCACTGGCCATAGCCCAGAAACAGTAAGCTTTGTGGTGAGGCGCCCTGTGGTGGGGCCAACAACCAAGGAAGTCTCTGAGGCCCTGACTGTACATAAGACAAAAAAATGGGTCAGCTGGGGATTGGTGACAAGGTTAGGACAGGTCAGATCTCTATATAAACAGCAGCTGGAGAAAACCAAAAGGAGGAAGAGATAAAAGGGAGGAGGGATATAGGGTTAGAGGGAGGAAGAGAGAGAAAAGGAGGGAAGAGAGAGGGAAGGAGAGAAAGAAAGAGAAAGAAAAGGAGGGGGAAGCAATACAGGGAAGGACAGAAGGAGGCAGGAGGGGAGGGAGAAAGTCCCTGTGCACCAAAAGAGAGAAAGAGAAGGCAGGTGGGCCCCCACATCTCCTTTAAATCCCCAACGATCTAAACTCTCCTACACGGCCCAGCTCTGTAGGCCTCCACTAGCTCCCAAGAGCACCATAGGGTCCCTGGCCTCTGAAGAGGCCAAAAAAGGTCTTCAGGTTCAATCCCGGAACCCTGCTGCTGTGGTGACAGCTGTTGGGGTGGGGGCCCAGGGCAGGCTGGCACTCAGAGTGGCCAGCAGGGATCCTTGGTCCTTGGGGTCTTCCTGAGCCTGTGGGGCAGGAGAGAACAGGGCCACCAATGCCCTTCTTGTTAGGTTCTGTTGCACTGCCTGAGGACTGCTGGCCGCCACCAAAACCACCAAAACCCATGCTGTCTTTAGAAACTGAGGAGGGTGAAGCTGTCTTACCAGGGACCAGGTTTCCCAGCCCCCTGCAATAGGAGTGACCCTTAACTAAGTTTCCCCCCTTGGAAATTGAGGCCAAAGGCATTTCCCACACCCACCCCCAACCCCCGTACCTCCACCGTTTCTCTTCCTTCCAAGGGATGAAGCAACGCTGGAAGAACAGACTCGAGACTCAGACTGAGGTGGCAGAATGGCACCTGGTTGGTCCCTGAAGGCAGAAGACCAGGAAGTCCCTACTTGGGCTATCCCAGAAAAGACACTCTTCTCA
Source organism: Acomys russatus (assembly GCF_903995435.1). Classification (NCBI taxonomy): domain Eukaryota; kingdom Metazoa; phylum Chordata; class Mammalia; order Rodentia; family Muridae; genus Acomys; species Acomys russatus. The sequence goes on along the minus strand of NC_067152.1, from coordinate 43,606,432 downwards.
TAGACCACAGCTACTGGTCAGGCCACCGAAGCCACCTTAGTCAGGCCACTGAAGCCACCTTAGTCAGGCCACCGAAGCCACCTTAGTCAGGCCACTGAAGCCACCTTAGTCAGGCCACCGAAGCCACCTTAGTCAGTACCAGCTCCAAGAAAGAGAGACCCACCTGAGACTAGCTCCAGCCAAAGGGAGGCTCATGTGCGCAGCCAAGACCCAGGACACCCGCACCTACTAGGATGGCCGCCACGAAAAACAAACAAGGTGGACTGTTTGGATGGCTCGGCAGGAAAAGAGACTGCGGCCAAGCTTGACCACCTGGACTCCATCCCCAGGCCCCACATGAGAGAGAGAACTGACTTCCACAAGCCGTCCTCTGGCTTCCACACACAGAGCATGTGCACATATAAACACAAATACACAATTAAATCAATGTATAAGTGTAACTGCTCTGTTCCAAGTGGACAACTGCTGTACCCACAGAGCTGCATCCCCAGCCACGTGACTCCTCTCCTAGGAGGTCCTACAAGGAGTTAAACTGACAGGGGCAGACAGTGAGAGTGGTTGCTGGGAGCTGGGGGGAGCACAAGATGGGGAGCTCTGTTTCATGGGGGCAGAGCTGTGCCTGGAAGAGATGAAAGCTGCAGGAGATGGATGGCAGTTACACAATTCAAATTACTTAATGCCGCTGAATTAGACACTTAAAAATGGTTAAAATGGCATGTTTTACCACAATTGAAAAAAGCTTAAAAATTAGTTTACCAGGAAATAAAAGGCCGATTAGACAAATCCGGGGGGGGGGGGGGTTAAGGGGGGGAGCGACAACGAGGACATTAACAACCATGGAAAGCAAGTGGGGATTCCTTACACTGCCGACAGTTCAGAACATTGTGGTGGTTTAAATAAGATGTCCCCTGTAGTCTTGGCCATTTGAGTGCTCAGTCCTCAGTTGTTGGTGCTGTTTGGACAGTTTAGTAGGCGTGGCCTTGCCAAAGGACGCATGTCACTGGGGGCGGGCTTTGAGAATGTAAAGACTCACACCATTCCCAGTTCACTCTCTGCTTCCTGTCTGTGGTTCAAGATGTGAGCTCTCAGCTGCTCCAGCCAGCATGCCTGCCATGGTGGTGACGGACTCCTGTCCCTCCGAAGCCATGAGCCAAAACAAACCCTTCCTTCTGTAAGGTGCCTTGGTCATGGTGTGCCATCACAGGCATAAAAAAGAGACTAACACAATGTTCTCATAATAAAAATTAAAATTAGAGCCTGGTGTGGTGGAGCACAACGTTAGTCCCAGCACTCAGGAGACAGAGACAGGTGGATTGCTTGCTGTGAGTTCGAGTCCAGCCTGGCCTACAAAGTGAGTCCAGGACAGCCAAGGCTGTTACATAGGGAAGCCCTGTCTCAAAAACAAACAAACAAACAAACAAACAAATAAAAACAAAAACCCCAAAAATTAAAAACAGAGCTAGAGCTGTGCGTGGTGGTGCACACCTTTAATCCCAGCACTTAAGAGGCAGAGACAAGGGATCTCTATGAGAGTTTGAGGCCAGCCTCGTCTACTACACAATGAGTCCCCAGGACAGTCAGGGCTACACAGAGAAACCCTGTTTCAAGAGAAGAAAAACAACAGCAATATATATATATATATGGCTGGTGAGATGGCTAGGTGGACAAAGATATTTGTTGCACACGCCTGAGGCTCTGAGTTCGATCCCTGGATCCATATAAAGATGGAAGGAAAAAACCAACCCCATAAAGTTGTCTCATGACCTCCATATGTGCACCGCTGCTGTACACATGCACACGCATTAGTAATAAAAGTTAGAATAAAGAGGGTTGGCTTTGGGGGTTTCTTTTGTTTTGTTTTGTTTGTTTGTTTGTTTGTTTTGAGACAGGGTTTTTCTGTGTAGCCTTGGCTGTCCTGGACTCGCTTTGTAGACCAGGCTGGCCTCGAACTCAGTGATCCACCTGCCTCTGCCTCCTGAGTTCTGGGATTAAAGGCGTGCCCCATCACGCTCTGCCCTGAGTTGGCTTTTTTTTTTTCCCTGCCTTGTAGAATGATGCATGCTTACTTTGAAATGTTCTTTAACATGCTTGTATGTGACATATATGTGTGCATGTGCATTGTGCACGTATGGAAGCCAGCAGCTGACAGCAATTGCCTGCCTTTAAAGCCCTCCACCTTATTTTTTGAGACCAAGAGCTCACCACTTGGCCAGACTGTCCATCAAGTGAGCTCTGCCCTCCTAGCACTAGGCCTACAGATACTTGCCCCTGCTCGTGGGACCCTCATGCTTGTGGCAGTCATCCCCCAACCCCCAGCCCACCTTCCCCTAGAGACAGTCTTGTGTAGCCCAGACTATCCTTGCTACAGAGCCAAGCATGACCCCGAACCTCTGATCCTCTGAATGCTGAGGGCATGCAGCGTGAGAGTGGTACAGGCACACACCACCACAAGCGGCCCAGAGCTTTCTGTCTTCCAGGCAAGGCTTGCTTGACCAATTGCCCCACATCACGGGTGCACACCTAATAGTCTTGGCTTTGAACGCATCAGTGGCCCCAGTGCTTGGGAGACCAAGGAAGAAAGATGAGACGTTTAAATCCACCCTCAGGTGCACTGCATGTCTAAAAATGGAATTAATGACTGATATGTAAAAAGTAACTTTATTCTCCTGGCTGGAATTGTCATCTGGGAGGCTTACTACCTCCTTCTGCTAACCTAGGCCTAGTCTTGGAAGCGTCTACCCTCCATACAATCTAACCTAGGTCTAGAATGTTTTCAACCTCTGAGACTTACTGCTTAATAAGCTCACCCTTTCTTCTTACTGAGCTCTGGGCTGGCTGGTTCAACTCAGCTGTTCAGGCTCAAACTCTTCTCCCAGCTGACTTGCTTAATCTGGCTTCTCTCTCAGTCTGGAATTGCTCTGCTTGGCTTCAAACTAACTCAGCAATCCACTCTAATCTTCTGGCTTTTTCTCATTTTCTGGCTCATTCTGTTATTGTTTTTAAAATTATCTGTATTACCTGTAGACCCGGCTAGCAATCAATTAAGACACAGACACTTCTTATATTTTAAAATAGCCTTAGTTAACCTGGGGCAGAGCAGATATCAATCCTCTAAACTTCCTCCCATAGTGGGGCAGGCATGGGATCCCTGCCTCAATCCCATGCCATCTGCTTCCAATAACTTCTATCAAGCTACCTCCCATCCATAACCCCAAATACTTGCTCATGTTCTTCATCTGAGCCGGATTCTCCATCCACTCCGGCGGCCATGTGCTTCTCCTCCAGCTAACCCATGGCGGCCTTCCTCTCTCCCTTCAGGTCTCTCTCCTTCTCTCCTCCTGGCAGTCCTTCTTCTTCCCAGAAACCCTCTTTCTCTCCTGGCCCCACCTATCTTCTGCCCTGCCCAGGTGGGATGGCTTTTTATTAAACAAGCAGTAATTAGCATCAAAATACATCAGATTATCCCAACATTCTGCCTTCACCTGAGTTCTCTCTGTAACCCATCTCTCTATCACTGTCCTGGTAAAACTGCCTCCTCTCTCTGTAAAACTGTCTCTTAAGTGGCTTCTCTTCTGATCTGTAATCTTTTCTGCCACTCAATTAGACATCACTTTCAAATATGGGTGTGTTCTTCTACGAACTAACTTTATCTTCATTTGGGATTAAAGGCAGGGACGCCTGGCTCTAAGCTTTTCTTTATCTGATATTTGTTCTATACCAGGCTGGCCTTGAACTCAGATCTGTTTGCCTTGCCTCTGTCTCCTGGATTAAAGGCATGTTTGGCTTTTGTTGTTGTTTGGTTGGTTGGTTTTGGTTTTTCAAGAGAAGGTTTCTCTATGTAGCCTTGGCTGTCCTGGACTCAATTGTAGACCAGCCTGGGCTTGAACTCACAGAGATCTGCCTGCCTCTACGTCCCAGATGCTGGGATTAACGGCGTGCGCCACTACCAAAGGCGTGTTTGCAGTCCAGCTGGATCACACAGACCTAGAAGATCTTGGATGTGATCTCTTGCCAGAGCAGCCATGTTCTGAATTAACATCCCTCTACATTGACGAGCATAAATGACAGCATATTCTGTCTGGATATCACAAGTGGCTCTTCTCACCCGACCCTCTCACAGCCCTCAGAAACAAGCCTATATTTTCCTCTGGTTTCCTTTGGGTGCTGGGGACCGAAGCCAGGGTTCTGTATATTGACGCATGAGCTTTACCACTGAGCTGTACACCAGCTCCTAGACACCTCAAAGGGGATGGATTCACGTGGAAGCATTTGATCTGATGAGATGCTTTTGTCATGGCGGTGAGTTGGGGAGGGGGCCGAGCCCAGGTTCACTCCCTTCTTGGATCTCTGCCCAGTAGAGAGGACACATGGACACCCGGAGCTGAAGGGAGCAGAAAAGAAGCTCAGCCCCATCAGGAGTGAAGGGCGGGCTGCACATGGGACTGGGCTCCCGGTTGCCTCTGTTTCCCCTTGGGCATGTGATTCCTCCTCGACTCTTGTCCCGTGCATTCTACAGGGCTGCCAACTGTCTTCCGGTTCCTGGCGCTTGGCTTCGGCCATCTTGGGGAAGGCAGGCTCCTCTTCCTCAGCCCCACTTGTGGCTTCTAAAGCTGGAGACAATTCCAGTTACCACACAGATGAGGTGGAGGGGGAGATGAGCAGTTCTAGCGGTGAGAAGAGGACAGACTGACAGTGGGCATCTGCCTACCTCAGATCAGCGTCTGGCAGGTGTGCACTGAAATCTTGCCGTTGGCATGTGGTGTGCGTCAGTGTCTGCAGCGGGGAAAGAGGACTACAGAGGGCTGCTCCTTGGCAGCTCCCAGCTGAGAGGGAAGAGGAAGAGGGTACAGAGGACCCACATAGCCAGAGGAAGTAACCACAGCTCCTCGCCTACCCCACCCCTGCTCTTCTGCAAATGCCCCAAGTGACTGAGTCCAAAAGGGAACAGAAGACCGTTCACAAGGCCCCATGCGAACCAGTTTCACCCAAGGTGAGGAAGGCATTGCCGAAGCACCAGGAGCATCCTGTTACCCAGGTTGTTAGGGTCTGAGCCTGGCTGGACCCAAGAAGAACTAATAAGGTTTACCAGCTCAGGCTCCAGGCCCCAGTAGGCTAATGAAAGAGATGAGCCATGGTGAAACTGAGAAAAGAGATTGATCCATTCAGTGTGAGGCACACTGGGAGGAGACAAAAAGATCTAGTGGCCCTCAAGCCCACCTGAGGGTCCTGGCGTGAGGTTTATGTTTAAACAGAGGGCAAGAGGTACAGAGAGCTAAGTAGTCCCGGCCAAGGTGGGGACTGGCTCATTGCTGTCCCGGCCCCTCTCTCTTGTAGGTGGTCTAACAAATTGGCAGAATGGTGTGAAATCTCTTCCTGGGAGACAAGCTCCACTATGGCTGGCGCCAGGCCTCAGCCTTTCCCTTCTCCCGCATCTCCTAGGGCCATTCCAATTTTGGGGGGTTGATCATCTTAATAGTCTAGTAGCCAAAGGGAGGTGAATACAAGTCTCCATAGCAAGCCAGGCGTGGTGGCGCATGCCTTTAATCCCAGCACTCGGGAGGCAGAGGCAGGCAGATGGCTATGAGTTCGAGGCCAGCCTGGTCTACAAAGCGAGTCCAGGACAGCCAAGGTTACACAGAGAGACCCTGTCTCGAGAACCCCCCCCCAAAAAAAGTCTCCATAGCGCATCAGGACCTTTGCAGCCTCTGCTCCCTGAGGGGCAACAGCCAAGTCCCCCAACTTCAGACCTAGATACATGGTTCCATAGCCTTCTCCCTTTCAGCTATGTTGAGGTGTCACAAGCTGTCTGTGTGGGGCATGGGCACACCTGACCGCCTCCTGCACCAGCTCCTGTACCCACACCTGCAGCCCAAGCCTTTCTGCAGGTTCCCACTGGACCGGGTAATGTAAATAGCAGCTCTAGATTCGAGAGCTGACTCCGGAGGAGCATGGCCCTCAGGGGCCCCACATGGTACTGTCCCCCAGGGGCCGAGTCTGCACCTGAAGACGTCAACACTGCCATTCCTGATCCTGGCACTCATTCATCCAATCCTTAACAGAGCCAGGGGCTGCCCTGAGTCTCTGCAAACTAGAATATTCCCCCCACAGTACTGGCTCTGTGAACAGGATCTATGCAGAGCTCCTGGAAGGATAAAATCAACAACTCCGTCAGCTGGGGCCTGACTTAGAACCTGCCAGCAGGGAGCAGAGGCGATATGAAAGGGAGCCACCATAGCGACCTCTTCGACCTCTTCGCAGTCCAGGCTATCAGTTCCACCTCCTGGCAAGCCAGCCAGGTGCCACCCCAACACTGTCCTGCCCCCATCACCCAGCCCAACACTGTCCTGTCCCCATCACCCACCCCAACAGTGTCCAACTGCAGGGCTATTTACACTCTGACCCTAGCTAGAAGGGCAAGAATGCTTGCTAGATTTCCAGTTTCTCACTTCTTCCCAGAAAAGGGCTGGGACAGCGAGGGGTGGGGGTGGGCTGGACAGCTGGGGCCCAGGGTCAAGCCAGCAGGTCCCCAGCGTAGGTACCTCTCTCCAAGAGCTGAGGGTAACAACTTGCCTCCGGCCTGCCTAGGGACTTGACCCTTACATTCTAGCAAGTACTCCCAACATGGGGCAGGCCAGACCCTCACCGCTCCTGTGGGGAACCCCAGCCCACCTTTGGGAAGACTTATGGGACATGCAGTGCTGCCTCCAATACCAGAAGCAAGCTGTAAAGGTATCCCTTCCTGGAGGAGGGGGCAGGATGGACAAGAGGGTCAGCTCCCTGCCAAGCCAAGCGAGCGGCTGACCCCCCCCCCCAGAGGAAGCCAAACAGTGAAAGAAACGCCTGCTTGTGCCCCAGCCGGGCCCACACAGGCGGCCAGTCTTCCCTTTATTACCCCGGCAAGCATTTACAGTCAATAAGCGGCCTAATTAATTCCCTTCAAAGACCTCTCAATTACTCATCCAGTTACAGAGAACAATTAGAGCTTGCAGCAGCTAGCAGCTCACAGTGGAAGTGCGGCCCCGCCAGAGCCACGGATGGAGACCCCTGGGTCTGCAGCTTCAGTGTCCCCAAGGGCCCCTTCCCTAACAGAGGCCTGGCCACGAGTCCCTGGGGCCCAGCAAGGTGGTGTCTTTCAGAGGTACCATCGACTTCCTCAGCCTTGTAAACTGCAGGACCCTGAGGCGGGAGCAGCGGGGTGCTACAGCCCACAGGAAGGCCAAACTCCAGGCTGTAGGGACCTTTCAGCCTCCAGAAAAGAATTTGTGCCAGACAGGGGCTGCGGCTCAGGACAAGCTAGACCAAACCCACTGTCCCACTTACAGCTGACTCCCTCAGGAGGCTGGAACATGGCTGCCAGTGGGCCCCAGAAAGGCCTCCCTGAGGCCCACGGGGCTTAGTTAAGCCAAGACCAGCTTGGCTTCCCTGCTCCAAGTTCCAGTCTTGCTCAAGTCGCTGGCCAGGATCATGCTCCTGTCCACCTTCACTCCTACCCACGGCCCCCACTATTGCCTCCCGCGTCCCTTCTCCCCCCAAACAACAGTCCCCGGCATATGCAGGGTTAACTCCCAGCTGCTCCCGGCTGCCACGAGGGGGGTGGGGGCCGCAGGCGTGCCTGTCGGGAAGTATGGATCTCGGCAGTGGTTTTACTGGAAAAGCTGTAGCTGAAGGTGGGAGGGGGTCACCATGGCAACTTCTGGCTGTGGGAACAGGTTGACTGGTGGGAACCAATTCTTCCAGGGGCCCATGGGGGCCCGGGCGGCCCTGGCCACCCCAGGGATCCTACCCTTTCTCTGCGGCTCAGCGAGACAAGGAGGCCCTCCCTAACCTGGCATCATCGGTTGCCCCGCCTCCCTCCAGCAAGGTCTCTCCAGGGCCTCCAGCCCCGATCTGAGAGCCCTACACCCCAGCTGCGAATCGATACACCAATTAGTAGGCTGGCAGGCCCCCCGCCGGGAGCCGCAGGGAATCTCCCGCCTAGAAGAGTTCTCCAGGGGAGAGCACGGGCTCACAAGCTGCAGGAAGGGTGGGGGATGCTCAATTTCAGGGGAGACTCCTGCGGGGGCGGTGTGGGGGTGGGCGGAATCAGGACAGGAGCTCCCCCTACTCGGATCCTAGTCGTGGAAACTGGGGCTAACTCACCGATTGCCAGTCCTTTCCACCTGACAGGACACAAACCGTGTGTGAGCAGGGGCAGGTGTCCCCAGGGGCAGCTCCCAGTCCCACCCTGCCTTGCCCGCCCTCACTCCTGGGGGTTTGAATCTTTTCCTGGGGGCGGGGGGGGGCACACTGGACCTTTCACCCAGACCCTCAGCTGCCGATTCCTGAGGCCTGCTGGGTGGGCGCCCAGACAGGAGATCTAGCTCAGGGTGTGTGGGTGGAGCCCATGGAAGCCGACCCTGTGTGTGGGAAGGTTGGCTTCGGAAACCTCAGCAACCCTTCAAGTTCAAGGGCAGGTGGAGGGGCGGGGGGCGGGGGAAGTCACTTCAGGAATCTCCAGTGGGGCTGCCAAAACTCGGGACCTGGCAGGGAGGGGTGGACCACACCCACTGCGCTCCATTAGTCCCAGTCCCAGTCCCTGGGGCAGCTGCTCGTAAATGGAATGACGTGGGCACCAACCCGGGTCTGTCATGTGTCTGAGCCGCAACTGCAAAATAAACACAGTAAGACCACTCCTGTTTCCAAGCGCTAGAGAGCAAGAGGTACAAACGGTTAACATTGGTGTTGGAATGTCAAGGCCTCCAGTCTCCCGACCCACTTTTGCCTTGGTTGGTTTGTTTGCTTGTGAGTTTGGACAAAATCTTGTTTGAGGCAAACTGTGTATCCCTGGCTAGTCTGGAACTCCCTTTGTTGACCAGGCTCAGCTCGAACTCACACTCACAGAGAGCAGTCTCTCAAATGCTGGGATTACAGGTGGGCAGCACATTCCCAGCTCATAGGCTGGCCTTTTGTTATTTAAGATTCGTTCGTTTTATGTGTATGAGTGTGTGCCTGCATGTATATTTGTGAAAGACATATGTGCCTGTTAGTCTAAGGGGGCATCAGAGCCACAGGAACTGAACTGCAGGCAGCAGGTAGTTGTGGCACCATGTGCATGCTGGGAACAGGACCCAGGTCCCCAGCAAGAGCAGCAAGTGCTTACAAATATATTTTTTAATTTAAAAAAAAAGATTGTTTTTATTCATTATGTATACAGTGTTTTGCCTGCATGACAGAAGAGGGCATTAGATCACATTATAGATGGTTGTGAGCTACCATGTGGTTCCTGGGAATTGAACTCAGGACCTCTGGAAGAACAGTCAGTGCTCATAACCTCAGAGCCATCTCTTCAGCCCCAATTTTTTGTTTTTCTAGACAGAATTTCTCTCTGTAGCCCTGGCTGTCCTGGAACTCACTTTGTAGATCAGGCTGGCCTCGAACTCGGACACCTGCCTGCCTCTGCCTCCTCAGTGCTGGAATTAAAGGAGTGAGCCACCACTGCCACCATCCTGTCTGCTGCTCCTTTTGGAAAGTTAAGCCATGCCCGGCCAATTCTAACTTATGTGTAGCAGTGTTTTGCCGGCATGTAAGTGCATTTACCACATGTCCCAGCAGAGGCGAGGTGAGCAGGTCTCTGTGAGTTCAGGGCCAGCTAGTGCTGCACAGTTAGACCCTACTGACTATAGGAGCTAATCCCACTGGTCTGGTCTGTCCCAGGGCAAGCATAGCTCCTTCCTTTGATGGAAGTGACCCCTATTGCCCTGTCCCCCTGTTCAGGTCTGTCCTCTTATTTCTCCAAGGTCATCGTCCGTCTTCTGAAAGAAGCCTCCCGAACCGTCCTCTCTTAGTCCTCATGGTCCTGAGCACCCTCGGATGATACCCAACCTCATGACGGGGATCCTGAAATGAGAACCAATGAGGGATTCTGCAGCTCAGTGAGGGGCGTGGGACAAACAGGACAGAAGCTGCTGGAGATGGATGAGACAGGGAGAATGGAGCTGTGGCTCTTGGCAGAGGTGGGGCTACCATAGGAGACCCCCCCCCCCCCGGAAGAAGAGATAGGCTTTAAAATGGCGGTGACTCATCCAGGTGCAGAGGGAATGAGTCGGACCCCTCAGCACTGTCCCCTGCTGCCTCCAGGAACAGCTGGCCACCCACTGTGGTCCAGGGAAACCCAAACATCGGACGCTGGGGCTCCAGTCCTGCCCAGCAGCTCACAACTCTTCTTCCTCTTCATCCTCCTCCTCTTCTTGTTCTTCTTCTTGTTCTTCTTGTTCGTCTTCTTCCTCTTCCTCTTCCTCCTCCTCTTCTTTTTCTTGTTCTTCTTGTTCTTCTTCTTCCTCCTTCCCTGTCCCAGACAGGGTTTCTCTGTAGCCTCAGCTGTCCTGGACTCCCTTTGTAGACCAGGTTTGCCTTGCACTCACAATGATACGCCTGCCTCTGCCTGCCCAGAGCTGGGATTACAGGTGTGTGCCACCATGCCCAGCCTTGAGCCTGCTTCTTGACCAGTGGGAGTCACTGTCCTGCAATGCAGAGCTCCCAGCCCTCTTGTGATTCCACTCTTTTAACAGGAGGACAAAGGAGTCAAAAGCATTCTGAACCAGCAGCCAGCAAAGGCTAGGAAACCGCGAGATGGACTGAGAACCTTGAATTCTCTCCCAGAATCTGCCTCCTCTCTTCACACCGTTGCTGGGAATGCCTCGGCATTGCTGGCATCTCATAAGCTTTCAGTGTCCATAAGAGGAGGAAGGCCCTGCAATGCAGCCCGTAGGTGCCCATGCGTGGTCCAGCTGCTTGTGGAATTCCACTGTTGCCAGCAGCAGCTCTGCCTGAGGCCCCAGCATCCCAATCACAGCAGGTGCCACTTCTGCCATCTTGTGCTGAGTAGACAGGTCTTAGGGTCCCACACCTCAGGGGCAGAGCCACTCAGGCTTGTTCTGCTCCCAGCAGGGGCAGTTCCCCACTACAGAAGGTCCTGAGCCTCTCTGCACCCACATCACCCCAAGTCACATGCTCCGCCTTCTGTCTTCATCAAGCCAGCTCGGGACTCTGCCTTGCAGTCAGCCCTCCTCCAGATACCCGACAGAGGATCTTCCTCCAGCCTGGACTCAGCAAGCAGGTGCCACCAGAACTAGAAGGTAGCAGACCTGGGAAACAGCAGCCTTCATTCAAGCCTTACACTGCTAGGATTGTGCAGCTACCTGCCAATAAAAACCAACGTACAGCAGGGCAGCAGTGGCGCATGCCTTTAGTTCCAGCTCTTGGGAGGCAGAGGCAGGCAAATCTCTGAGTTTGAGGCCAGCCTGGTCTATAGTGTGAGTTCCAGGACAGCCAAGGCTACATAGAGAAAGTCTGTCTCTAGGAAAACAAAATCACACACGTAGCAGCTTATAGATTATGAGTCTCTGCAAGGGGGGAGTACATTATGGCATAATAAAGTATTCACCAAAAAGCTGGTGTGGTGCCTCTTGCCTGTAATCCTAGCACTTGGGAGGTAGGATTGCTGTGAGTTCTAAGTCAACCTGGTCTACAGAGTACATGTCTCAAAGCAACAAAAGCCAAGGAAATCCAAGTGTCTTGTCCTTACACAGCTCCAGGGACTGAACCGAGTGGAGTGGGCAGGGGAAGAAAAAATGGCTGACACACAGACGCACAGACTCAGAAAAGTAGGGATCGAGTGGCTGGGCTCACCCAAGAAGCTCAGCTCTTCTGTTATCGACAACTGAGCAGCGAGGCAGGGTTTCTGGCTACAAGTGAACAGGAGGTGGGTCTAGGACAGCCAAGGCTACATAGAGAAACCCTTTCTCGAAACAAACAAACAAACAAAAAGAATGAAAATCCTAGACTCAGGAGCCAGATGCTGGGGTGAAACCCTGCTAGCTCAGAGAGGCAGAGAAAGCACTCAGCTCACCTTCCTACTCAGCTCATGTCTCAAAGGAAAAAGCCCAAAAAGCTCATTAGCTCAGCTGACAGCCCAGGAGGAAAAGGCTAAAAACTAAAAGCCAAAGAGCCAAAAAGGTTCTTTCTTCTCCAGGCTGCCTTAAATACTCCGGACTCTTGACCTAGGGTTAACTTTATTAAATCCTGTGTACAGAAAGCTCTTGGGCTGTGTAATGGTGGTATGTGCCTTTAATCCCAGTAGGAAGGCCGAGGCAAGTGGATGCTCTGTGAGGCCAGCTTGGACTACAGGACAGCCATAGCTACACAGAAAAACTAATGGGAGGTGGGGGTGGGTGGGAGAAAGCCCTTGGGTTAAAGGTGTGCTCTAGAGCTGAGCCACACCATAATTACCTGTTTACAATAAACAGAAAGTTCTTGGGTTAAAGGTGTGTGCTAGGGCTGAGCCACACCAAACAAAAGACAGGTTTTTACAGTTCACAATCTCAGGGTTCACACTGGGATCAAATATCCTGCAACACTAAGACCTATGGGTAATTGGTATGCAGTGAGTGTTCAATGCCCAGAAGATATATGACACACAATGGATGTTGGTGCACAGTAGGTGTGAGGCACATAGTAGGTGTTCAGTACATATTGGGCAAACAGTAGGTATTCAGCTTGGGAGGTATTACACATGCCCTTTACTCACAATAGCAACACTGACCCATCATAAATTGAAAGTGGCAGCCGGGCGGTGGTGGCACATACCTTTAATCTCAGCACTCAGGAGGCAGAGGCAGGTGGATGGCTGTGAGTTCGAGGCCAGCCTGGTCTACAAAGCGAGTCTAGGATAGCCAAGGATACACAGAGAAACCCTGTCTCGAAAAACCAAAAATAAAATAAAAATAAGTAAATAAATAAATAAATTGAAAGTGGCGGATGTGAGCTGTGGTGGTGCATGCCTTTAATCCCAGCACTCAGGAGGCAGAGGCAGGAGCATCTCTATGAGTTCCAGGCCAGCCTTATCTGCAAATGGAGTCCAGGACAGCCTAGGCTATACAGAGAAACCCTGTCTGGAAAAACAAAAAACAAAGGATCAGAATAAAAACAATTTCCCCTGACTGTGTTTTACTTCACACCACACTGAAGGCTGGACAGTCCTAAGTTGGGGACATCCATGAGAACACTGCTCCTGAGCGAGGCAGGACTTGCCTGTCCAAAGACTCAGGTCCTAGTTGGGGCTAGGCAGATGTCTTTGTCCACAGTCTGTGACCTGAGATGTCAAACTATTCCAGGGGACTTGGGAAGCCTACTAGGGTTGACCAGCTGGCCAGCCCTGCCATTCTGTATCTGTAGTAAACCCAAAGCCTCTGACACTGACCACACATGTCCTTCATCCCCATCTTCCAAACCTTCCTGTGTCCCCCCACAGGCTCTGGGGACACAGGCTCAGGGAACACAGGGAAAGTCTCAAGATAGGCATGTCCTGTAGGTCCTCTGCCTAGCCCACAGGGGCAGAACCCATTCCTGCACCCAGCACTGGGTCAGTGGCTGTTGAGCCAAACTCTCCCAGAATCTGACCCCTTCGTCTTCCTGCCTGAAGATCTGAAAGAACAGCCCTGGGGCCCCAGAGAGGCGAGAGAATCTCAACAGGCACGGTGCTGACCCAACACCTCGGTCCAGGCTCCGCAGCAGGAAGCTTGAGAGGCCTGGTGCCAGTAAGTGAGATGCCAGAGATTAGAGGTCTTGCTGCTGCCGAATCAGAAGCCGCCTGAAGTTAGAGACAAGTTCCTGGAAGAAGAAGGAAGTTGCACAGTAAATAATGTCAAGCCCAGCCCAGCCCAGGCCCTAGCTGACAGGAGCCGGGCTGCCCTGAGAGCGGGGAGCCAGGGGGCAGGGACCAGGCTGCCCTGAGAGCGGGGAGCCAGGGGGCAGGGACCAGGCTGCCCTGAGAGCGGGGAGCCAGGGGGCAGGGACCAGGCTGCCCTGAGAGCAGGGAGCTAGGGGGCAGAAGCCAGGCTGCACTGTGAGCAGGAGCTAGTGAGCTGGCCCAGAGAGCGGGCAAGACTCAGGAGAGAGGTACAAGTCCAGGGAAGGAGCAAGTAGCAGGGAATCTGGAAAGGGGTAGCTGGAGCTTCAGGCACCTGGCAAAGTGGGCACTCTCCCAGTCTCTAAGCACAGCGGGCAGGGATCAGGAAGGCAGGTCTCCCCCCAAAACTCTGCAGGGGAGCCTGTGGCTGCTCCCTTAACTCCTACAACCTCCAGCCTCTTGGGTCAGGGTGGGGTGGGCGTGGGGTAGGCTGAGTGGGGTCTGTGCTGTCTCAAGTGTCCCGTGTTTTTTCCTGCCTCTACCCCAACCTGAGATTCCTGGAGGCTGGCTGCTTTCCAACCACACACAGGTGCACTAGCCCCCCAGGATTCTCCAGGGTTCCCCCTGCTCCCTCAGCCCTTTCTCTCTGTTGGACTCCCATGCTCCAAGGCTGCCCTCTCAAGTTCCCCCAAAGGCAGATTCTGACAGTGCCGCCCAAGGGACCTCAAAGTGTGGGTACATCAGCTAGACGCTGCAGTTCCAAAGCAGGTAGCCTCACCATTTGTGCCATCTGGGGAGGGGACAGTGCAGGAGGTGGTGAGGGTCATGTCAGCCTGGCCAGAGGGGATGAGGGTGAGATGGAGCTGGCTTCCTGAAGGAAGTGAAGGCAAAACTGGATCCCGATCTGGTCATGCCTGTAACATGTGACCACTCCCCTGACTGGAAGGTAACACATGACCACCTCTCCAGCTGGGCAGAGGGAGCACACACAGGGTGTGTGGTCTCCTCCCTGGTTTGGCTGGCAAAAATGCTCAGGAGTGACCAGTCTTGGTCAGACTAACTCTGCCCTTCCTGCTCCCACTCTCAGGAGTCCTTTCTTTATAAGTCTCCCTCCGATCTGCTCACAGTATCTATGTCATTACTCTTCTGGGATGTGTGACAATGAACCCAGATGCTACTGGCTCGGAGCAGTCTTGGCGACTGTGGATTGTCGGGCACCATAGCTTCTCAAGAGCCAAGAAAACACATTTTTGAATCGCTCACAGCCAAGATGGACTCGCAGCCTGCCCAGGCCATCTCCCTTCCCTTCCACTGGTTTGGGTGTCCCTGGCCTCCACGGTCACTCATCACCCTCACCCTAGACGCATCTCATCTATGCCTTCCCTGTGTGTTGTAGGTGGCCAAACCAGCCAGAGCAGAAAATGCCGGCCACCTTGAGGTGCACAGGGCAAGTAGAGGCTCCCAAGAGGGAACCAGACATCTTTCCTCCACGCTGCTGGTTGTCAAAAAGGGGCAAAGATAACAGATGGTGAACAGGCGCGGGCCCAACACACACAGCATCCTGTGTGCAGAAGATGGCGGGTTCAGAAGCAAGCCCTGGGACCTGGAGGTGCTGAGGAGAGGGTCATAAAAGCCAGCCACAAGCCGGGCGTGGTGGCATACCCCTTTAATCCCAGCACTCGGGAGACAGAGGCCGGTGGATTGCTGGGTGTTCGAGACCAGCCTGGTCTACAAAGTAAGTCCAGGATAGTCAAGGCTAACACAGAGAAACTCTGTCTCAAAAACCAAAAAAAAAAAAAAAAAAAAGGAAAAAAGAAAAAAAGAGCCAGCCATAAGCTGACCTTGGCGGTGTGCAATTTTAATTCTGTACCAGGGAAGCAGAGGCAGGCAGATCTCAAGGCCAGCCTGGTCTACAGAGTGAGTTCCAGGAAAGACAGTGCTATGTAAAGAGAGCTTATCTAAATAAAATTTTTTTAAAAAGGAAAGAAATTAAACACTAAAACCCTCAAATAAATAAATAAATGGCATACAAGGGAAGTGCAAACTGCAAAGATTGGGCATACATTTCCCAGCTGGAGTAGGTTGCAACATGTAAGCTAACCACTGGCTGGCTGGCCCTCAGGCAGACAGACTCTTTGCTTAAAAGGAGTCCAAATGGCCCAAATACAAAGCAAGGTCCTGCACATCCCAAGGACACGCATACCACATGCCTGCCTGCCCAGGGGGCTGGAGTAAGTCCGATGACGCAAGTGTCATCCAGATAAACAATCGGCAGGGAAGTGGGAGAGCTCACCACTTCCATCCCTTGGGGAGATGGCTTACGAGGTAGCCTGTTGTGACTCATTGGTTCCACCCCAGGCCACAGAAGCAGAGGAACTTGGAGCCAGGAATGAGGATGCTCCCAGCAGCACGGATTCTCAGAGCCAACCCGACTCAGCGGCGGAGGGTTCCTTGAATGCAACTGTGTCCTGGGGCCTGTGAGATGGCCCAGCAGGTAAAGACGTTTGTTGCCAAGCCTGACGACCTGAGTTCAAGTCCCAGGACCCAAAGGGTGGAAGGTGATACATGACACTCTAGAGCTTAGGTGTGGAGTAGAAAGGCCACCACATAACAGGAAGGACAACCGAAAGGTGAAGGCTCTCAGGAAGATGGTTCCTAACCACAAGAATTCCACTTACACAGCTCAAAATCCAGCCACAGGTCACTGTCTCAAGAGATGTGCACATGCTGGAGGGGAGGGGAGAAGTTTCTGGAACCCTGGCCATGTCCTTTTTTTTTTTTTTCTTTAAAGACAAGAGTTTCACTTTGTAACCCATGCTGACCTCAGACTCATGGCAATCCTGCTGCCTCAGCCCATTACCTCAGTGCTGGGATTGCAGGCCTGAGCCACCACCACCACAGCCAGCTGCAGGGTTCCCTTCTTGATGGGAGTGGCCAGGGCATGGAAGTTCATTTGCTGTTCCCATTGCCTTGTGACACTGCACAAATATGCTTCGTGTGCTTTTCTGTAGGAGAGTTAGATTTCATCACGGAGAAAGAAATACAAGCCTCTGTGCTGAGCTCCGGGCTCCGGCCACGCCAGCTCCCTCACATCCCTGCTGAGGCGACCCTGATGTGCAGGGAATAGGCACTCCTGGCCTCATAGAAACTGAATCCCACTGTAGCCTGTCTGCACAGTGAGCCTGCCTGCTGCGCCCCTCTCCTCACTCTCCACCCTCAGGGCACAGCACCTGGCTTCCTGATTTGTCTCAGGCAAAATCGGTGGGGGTCTCCCCATAGGGAACATGCAGGGACTTGGTGAAACTCCTTTCTCTTTCCCAACCCTCCACCAGGCTAGGGGGGAAGGGGGAGCAGTGAGGGGGGGTTGGCGTGGGGGAGGGTCTACATGGGCCAAGTACTTATCCACTGTTAAGCCCGGCCAGCGCCCCACCCTCTCCTAGCACCTGCCTTTACCCCTCCCCCATGCTAGAATGGTGATGTCCCTGGTCTGGGCTGAGTGGATGGGAAGGACATTTCTCTGTTTACTGGGGCCCAGCTGCTATCTTCAGCTCCAATCTGCTGCCTCTCTTTATCTCTGAGGGACGGCCTGGGTTCCCAGCAGCCTCCCCACTGCTCACTTCCTGCCAGTGGCCCAGCGTTACAGGAATATGCGCACACAGCACACTGAACTAACGCAGCAGCATGTGAGTGTGTGTGTGCATGTGTGCCCACACCCCAGAGCCTGCAACAGCCTGGCCAGGTGTCAGGGAGTCAAAGGTACCCTCAGAGGCAGCTCTCCCCCAGAAATCCTGGCCTGAGATGCCAAGGGCGGGGCTAGTCCTAGCTGTCCTGGGAGCCAGGACGGTATCTGTCCTTCATGTATCCAGCCAGTGGCCCAAGATCAAGGGGCAATGGACCAAACGTCCCCCGTGCCCCATCAGCCACGCAGCTGCCACCAGATGACTTAACCCCAGGGATATACACATGTGCAGGTTGCTCCGTGGGTCCCTTCCTCATCAGCCACTCAGCTGTCATTCACCAAGTCCCAGAATCACACAGGGCTAAGCACACAGCGCATGACACAAGAAGCTGACCCGTACTGTAGAGAGAATCAACTACACAGAGCAGTGACATGAACGCGCATCTATGGCCTGTGGACAGCGAGAAGAAAGGTGTTGTGTATGCTGCAGAGGGCCCACTCCCTCCCCTGTTAGGCTGGGCCAGGGGGCTAGCTGGTGGAAGAGCATTTCAGCCCCAAAGACAAAGAGAGATGACCGAGGGCATGTGATGATAGCTGGGAGCGGGGAAGGGTCCAGGCAGAAGGTGCTGGGACTACGTGGGGAAGCAAGAAGCACATGTGGAGGGACAGAATGTCACAAGGCAGGCTGCAGTGCTGGTGCTCCAGAAAAAACTACATCAAGAGGCTGGGTGTGGTGGTGCACACCTTTAATCCCAACAATTGGGAGGCAGAGGCAGGCAGATCTCTTTGAGTTTGAGGCCAGCCTGGTCTACAAAATGAGTCTAGGACAGCCAGAGTGACACAGAAAAACCCTTTCTCAAAAAAAACCAAAATAAAGCCGGGCGTGGTGGAGCACGCCTTTAATCCCAGCACTCGGGAGGCAGAGGCAGGTGGATCGCTGTGAGTTCGAGGCCAGCTTGATCTACAAAGCGAGTCCAGGATGGCCAAGGCTACACAGAGAAACCCTGTCTCTAAAAACCAAAACAAACAAACAAACAAACAAACAAACAAAAAAACCCAAAATAAAACAATTGGCCTGGAGAGATGGCTCAAAGGTTAAGAGCACTGGCTGCTCTTTCAGAGGTCCTGAGTTCAATTCCCAGAAACCACATGGTGGCTCACAACCATCTATAATGTGATCTGGTGCCCTCTTCTGGTATACATGCAGGCAAAACACTGTGAATATGTGATAAATAAAATAATTAAAACAAAACAAAACAAAAAAGGGCTGGAGAGATGGCTCAGAGGTTAAGAGCACTGACTACTCTTCCAAAGGTCCTGAGTTCAATTCCCAGCCACCACACACACAACCATCTATAATGCGATCTGATGCCCTCTTCTGGTCTGTGGAGGCACAAGCAGGCAGAACACTTTATATGTAATAAATACATAAATCTAAAAAAAAGGGAGACTGGGACAAGGAGTGGGGGCTGGAGTGATGGCTCAGTTGGTAACCCTGAGGAGCTGAGGACTGTCCATAGCACCCATGGCAAAACAAAACAACAACAACAACAAAAAAAACAATGGTGTCCAGCAGTTGGAATGCCCACTCTGGGGAGATAGAGTCAAGTGTGTTCCTAGGGCTGGATGGTTAACCAGCCTACCCTCATCAGTGAGTCCCATGTCCCAGTAAGAGAGTCTGTCTCAGAAATAAGGTGGACGCACCAGAGAAACAATACCCGAGGTTGACCTCTGACCTCCATGTGCAGGTACACACACAGGCACGTGTGCATCTGCACATAAACACCCAACAAAAGGGCCAGTGATGGTGGACACTCAGGTCACCCTGCCCAGGGGAATGGCTGTGGGGAGAGAAGAAGACAACTGGCAGGGTGAGGTGACCCCGAGACCTCTGCAGTGGGAACTCTTTGGTGCTAACAACCTCAGACAGGCCATATTAGAGAGGAAGAGTAACAAGGTCAGCCTGGGGACCAGGGCAAAGGCAGAGGACACAGGGAGTTGGTTCTAGAGGAGATCGCTTACTCTACCTAGGGAAGGTGGCTTGTCCCCAGCTGTCACCAGTGATTCAGTCTAGAAATTCACAGTTATAGGAGTAAGAGGCAGGAAAAGGCTGGGGTACACAGTGGGCAGCAGCAGAGAGACTCAGCAGGCGAAGGAGGGCATTTACTGGGGTGGGGAGCCTGCCTGTGGCCAGAGAAAAAGACCCTCTGCACAGCAGAGAGGGAGCTCGGAAAGCCAGCAATGCCCGCTCAGGGCCAGCAGGCTTTAATGTCTCTGAAGCATTTTCCTCCCCTAATTTAGGGTCAGTCAGTCTGAAGAAAGCTAGAATCGTTGGTTGGCCCAGAACTGTTATGACAAGTCTGGATCCAGCCTCGAAACGTGTCCATCAGCAGACAGCCAAGTGGTGGGAAACAAAACTGCCAGGCTTTTGTCTCAAGTCAAGCTTGAAGAAGATGGCCATCTTGAAAATTCTGCGCTTTTATTATCTAGCCAGGGCCCCGCCCCCTATCTGTCTGCCTTCCAGAGCATCTGTACAACTGCTCTCATCAGGGTGACGCAAACTCAAGTACAGCTAGGGAAGCAGCACACAAATGTGTACACACAGAGGTGCACACTTATCCGCCCACAAACATGCACACATACACACACACACACACACGCTATATTCTCATGCATGTATACACAATCCATATAATATATGTGAGAGTATATGTGGTCGCACACTACTGCATGTACACACACACACACACACACACACACACACACACACACACACACACCACAAGAGAGGAGAGAGACAGAGAGAGAATGAACAAGGCTGAGCTCTGGTATGGTCTCCTCCAAACACACCTGCTTGTACAAATATCCACTCCTAACTGCTTCTGGACAATCCTAGAGCCAAGTTGGGGCTAGCCCCCAGGCACCAGGCAGGAGGACCTAGCAACGGAAACTGTCCTGCTGCCCCAGGAAGAGTAGGCCTCCGTGAGGAGACCTGCTTGGCAAGGACAAAAGCTGGTGGTCCGGCTGTGACCTGGATGGAAGCCATGTCCCTGTGCCCCCTCCCCACGCTGCTCAAGGATTGACAGGGGGCCCCTTGAGAAGGCCTTGGTGTCTCAGAGAGGGTGATAAGCAGGTGGCCTTTCTCTGCTTCTGCCATCAAAGGGAGGTGCCCCGCTGCTCTTTTGTCCCCTCTCTCCCTTGAGAGCTCCCGTGGCTGTTCCCAGCCCATCCACCCCCCTTCCCACGGAGTCTTCGCTCCCGCCCCCCATTTCCCAGCAGAAGGGCTGGAGCCAGACAATGAGATAAGGGCTTGTTTTCTAAGGACTGGAATTCGGGAATTAGGCAGAGCTTGTGGGTCACAGCCAGCTCGCACCCTGCTTTGGGGAAGCAGGGAGCCTTTCTATTAGATGGAGGGGCCCTGGGTCCCAAGGCCTGCCAGGACTTGACTTCTGCACCCTTTAAGATGGCTCTGCCAGGCGTCTGGGAGATGAGCAGAGTCCCTTAGAGTTGGCTCTGTCGCTACAGGCGCCCTTCTGGGTGGCATCGCCATTCCTCCTCACTTCTCCAGCGCCCTGGACTTCCAGCAGGGCACCACCTTACTGTGGCCCATGCGGTCCCCTACGCAAGTCACTCTCCCTTCATCTATCACCTGCTTGGTGAAGTGCCTGCCCGGCGGCTGCTCCTTCCCAACATACCACCTGCATGTTGGGACTGACACAGGCGGACTGACACAGAGGAGACACACGGTCAGCGTCTCACAAGAAGCGATGCCTCAGAGGTGCCATGTTAGAATGGGGCCTCTGCGCCATGAGGTCCCTCTCAGACCAGCTTGCTCCCGAGAGACCACACAGGCAGACGGCTAGGGCCCATCCTTCGGAAAGAGAAGCAATCGAACAGTTCCTAACCTTCCTGCATCAGGAGAGGTCACCTCGCTGGTCCTGGTAGGTCAAAGTGTACCCTGTAATAGAAACACCAAGTTCTGGGACTTGCAGCTCCAACCAACATCAGGATAAACAACAGACAGAGATGCCCGAAACAGGTACTAGAGAGACAGCTCAACACTAAAAAGCACATATTCCTCTTGCAAAGAGCTTGAGGTCGCTTAACAGCACCTACTCCGGTAACTCTAGCGCCAGGGTGTCCAGCGCCCTCTTCTGGCCCCAGTAGGTAACCACACTCATGTGCATATATTCCCTATCCCACACACATAATTTTTACTTTTAAATCCTACCCCTACACCCCACTTAGCCCTGGCTGTCCTGGAACTCACTCTGTAGACCAGGCTGGCTTCAAACTCAGAGATCCACCTGCCTCTGCCTCCCTAGTGCTGGGATTAAAGGTGTGAGCCACCACCAACCAGCTTTAAATTCATTTTTAAAAGAAGGGGGCGGGGGAGCCACAGATGGTGGCGCACGCCTTTTATCCCAGGACTGGGGAGGCAGAGGCAGGTGGATCTCTCTGTGAGTTCAAGGCCAGCCTGGTCTACAAAGCGAGTCCAGGACAGCCAAGACTATGCAGAGAAACCCTGTCTTGAAGAACCAAAAAAGAAAAAGAAAGGGGAACGGGGAGGGGAGCTGGTAGTCTGTTTGCCTAGCATACACAAAACTCCAAATTCAGTTCCCAGCACAGCATAAACGGGGCATGGTGGCACACCCCTGAAATCCCAAGCAGAACAGTCAGACGTTTGAGGTTAACTAGACTATGCAGTGAGCTCAGAACTAGCCTGGGATAAATGAGACCCTGTCTCAAAAGAGAAAACTTAAAGACAATCTCAATGGTAAAAAGCTACTTTTGTTTTGTTTTTTGAGACAGGGTCTCTCTGTGTTAGCCTTGGCTGCCCTGGACTTGCTTTGTACACCAGGCTGCCCTCGAACTCAAAGTGATCCATCCTCCTGCCTCTGCCTCCCAAGTGCTGGGGATTAAAGGCGTGCACCACCACTCCCAGCTTGAAAAGCTACATGATTCCTGGACTTCATATCAGCGTCTGCAGCCTGTTTCCTCCAGTATAAAACAATGACCATAAGGGGCTGGAGAGATGGCTCAGTGGTTAAGATGGTGCTTAATTAATTAAGCAAGCCAGGCACAGTGGCACACGCCTTTAATCCCAGCACTGGGGAGTCAGAGGCAGGCGGACCTCTGTGAATTCGAGGCCAGCCTGGTCTACTAAGCGAGTCCAGGACAGCCAAGGCTACACAGAGAAACCCTGTCTTGGGGTGGGGGGGTCGGGAGGTGTAATATTTAAGAAGAAAATATGAGTTCCATTCCTAGCACTGAGGCTGTTTCCCGGAGTGGCTGGGATGCTTAACTAAGTTAAATCTGCAGTGTCCTAAGCAGTGCCAGGTACATGCTAAAAGTCACCTGGACTTCAGCTGCATTTCTTCCAGCAAAGCAAGGAACTGTCATCCCAAAGTCTAATATGTTCGGCCACGGAAAACGAACTACAAGTCCCAGCATGCTGTAGGGCTCGATAAAAGTATAAAATTCCAGCGAGGACTACAATTCCCAGGGTGCCCCAGGCCTGCCCAGCTCAGATCCCTGCAGGGTCACAAGAGTCCAGCTGCACCGATCCCTTGCTGGCAAGGAAGAGACTGTCCACTGCTCCTGCAGGCGAGGAAGGCGGGTACCGCAGCCATGCTCCGCAGACTGGCCCGGACCGCAGTCCCGGGGCTCGGGGTGCCCTGGGCGCAGTGGTCTAGGAACTGGGCAGGGGTCCCAACCCACGTGGTCGACTTGCGCAGCGATACTGTGACCCGGCCAGGGCCGGCCATGAGGCGTGCCATGGCCGAGGCGGTCGTAGGAGACGATGATTATGGCGAAGACCCCACAGTCCACGGTGAGCCGGGCGAACAAGCCCGGGGCAGGGGTCGTTGAGGCGACCCCGGGACGCCATCCGTGCACCTGTCAGGAGGACAGCATGGACGCAGAGTGTTGCCTGGGAACAGACTAGCAGGCTAAGTGGTACACTCTGCGTCCTTGCTGGTTCTTGAGGAGATCCTTGGTAGTGCAGACTCTTAAGCTCCACCCTGGATTTGAGGAGCCAGAATCAGCAGTTTAACAGGACTGCCCGGTAATTTCTGTCCGCTGTCACTCAACTGCCCGGGTGGAGGTTGTCCAGTCTTGCAAAGCAAGGCTCTGAGATGGCCAGAGAGGCGCTCAAGGACAGAAACAGGGGAGACTAGGGTTCGAGGCAAGTCTGACAGTGATGACTTGTAACTACTTACTCTCCTTCCCTCACTAACTTCACACAGACAAAACCAATCCCGAAAAGCAAGTGGGATGCCTTCCCAGGGGCAGAAGTTCATAACCCAGGGAGTATTCTTATTTTTTGTTTGCTTGGTTTTGGTTTTTTGTTTGTTTGTTTGTTTTTAGAGACAGGGTTTCTCCGTGTAGCTTTGGCTGTCCTGGACTCTCTTTGTAGACCAGACTGGCCTTGAACTCACAGAGATCTGCCTGCCTCTGCCTCCAAGTGCTGGGATTAAAGACGTGCACCACCACACCTGGCTCCTAGGGAGTGTTTTAAGGAGACAGCAAACCAAAGGTCACTCTGGGTCGATGGTCACCGCTAAAGTGGACTTCTAGTGTTGTTGGGTCCTGTGCAGCTTCTGCTGGCCCTGAGATAAACCACAGATCACCATTTGACCCCTGGAGGCCTGTTTGTGGACCCAGGGGAGATTGGAGGCTGATCAGGAGTCTAGAGACACCGTGGTGGCGTTACCAGGAACTTCAAAGATGCTGAACTGTGCTATGCTCAGCAGGCACCTGGTGTAAACAGGTCACCACATCAAGGCTGGGAGGTGCTGGCCTTGACAGAAGTCTGAAGAGGGTGTCTTTTGAAAGGGGGAGGGGGGCGGGGCTGGGAGGAGGAAATGAGAAGAGCTCAGTAAAGTATGAGTGGCAGCAGCATCCCAGACAGCCCTCAGGTGCCCGGAGACACTTGTGTCGTCTTCTGGGCACAGACTCGAGATTACTTGTAGACAGGAGAACCAGCGTGGGCTTTACACAGGCCATTCGCTCACCCGCCAGCTGTACCTGTTACACCCTGCTGGCTCCCCCAGATGCTCTTGTTCTGTTGTGCTGTAGAGAGGAAGTCTGTAGGGAAACCACAGCACCTCACCTGCTGGGGCTGCTGGGAAGAAAAACAGGTGTGAGGTCTGAGTGGGAAAGGGGGTACAAGCCACAAGAGAGTTTCGGTGGCGCCGGGGCAAAGGGACTTTGGCCCAGAGGAGGTAGCGTGCAGAGGACTGACAGGGGAGCCTCCGGACATGGCATGCGGTTGCCAAGACCGCAGGTGACAGGGATGGCAGATGGGCTCCAAGCTCCACCCGTGGGACAGTGGGGTCTCATCTGAACAAACACACTTTTTGGGGGAGGGAGGCGCTTAAGACACGGTCTTGCTATGTAGCTCAGGCTGCCCTCCAACTCAGTTGTCTTCTGTGCTCCAGAGTACTGGAATTACAGGTGTATACCTTCACACCCAGGGGCAAGTGAACATTGAACAGGGCCAGGGTACAGTTGATAGGCATCCCACTCCACCCTTTTCCCTTCTCAGAACTGCAGGAAAAGGCTGCAAAGCTGCTTGGAGTGGAGCGGACTCTGTTTGTCCCCACCAACACCATGGCTAACCTCATCTCTGGTGAGTGTCCACCTGTCCCCTCTCTCTGAGCTGGGGTCTGTGGCACTGCTGGACACAGTCCTGGGTTTCCCTTGGGTGCAGCCAGTCGAGCACCCCCAGCAGATGGCAGTGGGAGGAGTGAGGTCTGCAAGTCGCTGCCATTCCCTCCCTAGCTCTTCCTCCTGGGTGCTCACCTTGCAGCCTGGGTGGTTCCCACTCTTCCTTGTTGGCTACAGGGATCTGATGCAGGTCAGCGCCCAGCATTCCCATCGAAACCTCCCTGGAGTTGTGTAGCACACCAGTCTTCTCCACACACGGCAGGGAGATGTTTTGATGGGTACTGTTTCCTAACTGACAGAGGCAGTCTGAGCTCACTGGGTGCCCCCTGCCCCCTCCTCCAACACCCCCTCCCCTCCTGTTCCCCACCCCCACCCCCGCTCAGCCTGGCCAAGCTGAGCCGGGGCAGAGGGATTCTCTGGAGCCATTCCAAGTCCCGCCCTCCCCCCCCTCTGTCTCAGTGATGGGTCACTGCCGGCGCCGGTGTTCCCAGGTCCTCCTTGGGCAGGAATGCCACCTCCACGTCTATGAGCAGGGCGGGGTGGCTCAGGTAAGGACCAGGCACCACTTCCGTGGGGGTTTTGGACATCCTCCAGCCAGCCAGGATGCCAAGATAGGCCCCTGCTTCCCAGACACCAGGCTGGAACCAGGAGAGCAGGGATAGGGAGAGCTATAGAGAAGAGGGAGGGCTTGGGCCCAGATTTGTTCATCTGCCTCGGTGAGTTACTGCCCCCCAGTGGGCAGATGGAGCACTAGCCCAAGGACAGCCTCTGACCAGAAAAGCGGCGAGGGCCGGCAGCCTCCTGAAGAGGCTCAGAAGGACCCTGCTGCGGAGGAACCTTCCTTCCCACAGGGAGGTGCCGCGACACCCACCACAGGTATCCTCGCCCACCTGCAGATCGCTGGGGTTCACTCCCACCCCCTCCCAGACCTGCCCCACGGCACCCTGGACCTGAATGAGCTAGAGAGGGCACTCATTCGGGGCTTCGGGAGCTCCTACCATCCAGTCTGCGAGCTTGTGTGCCTGGAAAACACGCACAGCAGCGCCGGGGGCCGGGTCCTACCCGTTGACTACCTCCGCCAGGTAGGCTCCCACACGGCTGGGTCCCAGTGCCAGTGCGCTCTTGGCTTCCTGTGTCCGCCAAACAGTCACTACCCCGAGGGATGAATCTCCTCTGACACATACTACCAACACCTATCAGAAGCCAAGTTCTGGAGGGCTGGAGAGATTGCCCAGTGGTTAAGACAAGTGTTCTTACTGAGGACCTGAGTTTGGCTGCATCAAAGCCACCTGTAACTCCAGGTCCTGGGGAATACAGTGCCTCTGGATTCCATGGGTATTTGCACAGGTAGATCCATGTGCACACACATCCTAGACTAATTAATAATAAAAAATAAATTGGAGGGGGAGGGGCTGGAGAGATGGCTCAGAGGTTAAGAGCACTGATTGCTCTTCCAGAGGTCCTGAGTTCAATTCCCAGCAACCACATGGGGGCTCACAACCATCTATAATGAGATCTGATGCCTTCTTCAGGCATGCAGGTGTACATGCAGGCAGAACATTGTATATGTAATAAATAAATAAATCTTAAAAAAAATAAAAATAAAAAATAAATTTAAAAAAAACCTTTAAAATCAATGACGCCAAGCCCAGCAGCCTCCATACACCTGGCCCCTCCGAATGCTGCCTGACCTTTGTTTGCTTCCAGGTGCGCTTCCTGGCCCACACCTACGGAGCACGGGTCCACCTGGATGGGGCCCGGCTGATGAATGCAGCCGTGGCTCTGCGTGTGCCTCCCGCCCGCCTCGTGGAGCACTGTGACTCTGTATCCTTCTGTTTCTCTAAGGTAGGCTGGCCTTCCAGACCTGCTGGCCCTGGGCTGCAGCCCTTACCCGCCCCGCCCTCCCACCCCCACGCGCGCGAGCGCGCCCACCCACACACATACCTCAAGGATAGACTGTGCAAGATAGGCCCCAGAAGTCTCTCCTCTCTACCCTTAGGGCCTAGGTGCACCAGTCGGGGCTCTGGTTGGGGGATCCAAGGTCTTCATTGAAGAAGCCTGGCGCCTCCGCAAGGCCCTGGGTGGAGGCATGCGCCAGGCTGGAGTACTGGCCGCGGCTGCCCTTGTGGGACTGGATGAGACAGAAGAGGTGCTGTCAAGGGACCATGAGAACGCCCAGAGATTCGCCAAAGGTGCCTGGACCAATCCCGCCCTCCCTCTCCTTTACTCCCTTCTACCTGGGCCTAGATGTCCCCAGCAGATCTGCACCCCCCGAGAGTCTAGCGTGTTGAGAGTTAACAGTGAGCTTCCGGGTCTTCTTGCCTCACCAGGCTTTCCTCCGTGAGGCACCTTGACACCGGAATGCCACCAGAAGAGTCAGGAACCAAGACAGAGTGGATCCAACTTGGGTCTTCTGGGCATTTTCTAAATTTTCCTAACAATCCTAACCTGTCCCCACATGGGGCCCAGAAAAGTAGACTTGTTTAATGTGACCAAGAGAGAGAAGGCAGGATCCAACTCTTGTTTCCAAATGCCACCTTAGGACTCAGAGTCTGTTTCCCCACAGATAGCAGGCTGCCCTTCTGCGGTCTGGTGTAGTTCTGGTGGTGGCCCATGGGTGGGCCCTAGGGTTGGGGTGCCCTCACCACCATGTCTGGCTCCAGGACTCCAAGACCTGGCGTCACCCATTTGCTCTGTGGATCCTGCCACGGTGGAGACCAACATGGTGCTGGTGCAGGTGGCTGGGCTGCCTCCTGAAGAGCTGTGCCAGCGCCTACAGGCTGTGAGCGCCGAGGAGGTAGCTCAGACCGGTCGTGCGGTGCGCGTGCTGCTGTTTCCCTGGACAGACCAGTCTGTGCGGATTGTGTGGCACCGAGACGTGTCTGCTCAGGACACGGAACTGGCACTGAGAAAGTGGGAGTTTGTGCTGAGACAGTTGAGGCCCTGAGGTGGTGGGGGACTGGGAATCCTGTGTCCGGGCTCCGATGGAAGTGGGCAGTGAGATGCCCCAAGCCGTTAGCCTGGTGAAGGCCCATCCTCTCTGGAGGAGGATGAGATGACTCGGCTTCCGCTTTCCCTCCAGTGACTCTCCTGTGGTAGCCTCACTCAGTCGGGAATAACCAAGCATGGGATGATAAGACATGGCTGAATATCCAGAGGGGGACGTGGATAAAGGAGACAGATTCTGGGCCTGGGAGGTGTAGCATGGTTGCCCAGTGTGTCATGAACCCTGGGTTCAGTCCCCAGCACTGTATCAACAGGTGTGTTGGCTCACATCGTAATCCTAGCATGCTGGAGGATTAGAGGTTCAAGGTGATTCTTAGCCGCACAGAGAGTTTGATGCAAGCCTGGGCTACACCAGACCCTGTCTTCAAACAAACAGATCCTGAGTGACTGACATGATGGAGTTATCAGAGATGAGCTATAAAATAAAGTATTGAGAGTGCTGTATTGGTTACTTTTCTTGATTTTTTTTTTTTTTTTTTTTTTTCGAGACAGGGTTTCTCTGTGTAGCCTTGACTGTCCTGGACTCGCTTTCTAGACCAGGCTGGCCTCGAACTCACAGCGATCCACCCGCCTCTGCCTCCCCAGTGCTGGGACTGAAGGCATGCGCCACCACCACCCGGCAATATATTGGTTACTTTTATGTCCTTGCTAAATACATGACAGAAAGCAACAGGTTCCATTTCTGGCACTCACACAGTGGCTCAAAACCATCTGTAACTCTAGTTCCAGGGGACCTGATGCCCTTTTCTGGACTCCACTGTCACCAAGCATGCACATACATGCAAAATACTAATATGAAAAAAGTACAAAGTAATTTCAGTGTTGGAACTGGAGAGGCAGTTAGCAGTTATGAGCACTGGCTGCTCTTTTAGAGGACCTGGGCTCAAGTCCCAGTGTCTACTTGGTGGCTCACAACGATCTGTAACTCCAGTTACAGGAGTTCTGACGCCCTCTTCCGGCCCCCACTGTCACCAGGCACACACACAGTACACAGGTGCACACGCAGGCAAAATATACACACACATAAAATAATTTTAAAAACATACTCATGGCCAGGCATGGTGATGGCACACCTTTATTCCCAGTGCTTGGGGAGGCAGAGGCAGGAGGATCTCTGTGAGTTCAAGGTCAGCCTGGTCTACAAAGTGAGTCCAGGACAGTCAAGGCTACACAGAGAAATCCTGTCTTGAAAAAAACGAAGCTGGGCATGTGAGGCCTGACTGCCACAGGGGCTGGCCCTTGTGTATCTGGGCAAGCTGACCGCTAGTCTCTCTGCTCCATATAAGCTACATGGTACCGCCAGAGCCTGCTGTCTGCTCTCATCAGCTTTGAGCTGCTGACTCCTCCCTGGGCTGCAGCAGCCCTTGCCTGCCTTTTCACCTGGGCCTCATAGCCCAGCTACCCGGTGAACCATGAAACAAGACAAAACCCTTGGGCCAGTTACCAAGGAGACTGGCCCATCAGAGCACTTCAGTAAGTCCCGTGTCTGGCCACAGGCCCACGTATGCAGGCATATACCCTTAGGCAATTGTGTGTGTGTGGGGGGGTCTTCACAGCCACTGTGTGGGGCTTTTCCAGTGTACCCTGGAATCCTAAAGACACCCACATTCTGTGGGGCTGGAGTTAAATTCACAGCCTAGCTTTCAGCAGGCAGATACCTCAGCAAATGTTTACAGTGAGAGCTCATAGCTTTCCACTAGCTCCCCATGAGCCAGCCCAGATCCTGATGAGGCCCAGTTTTCCCCTCAGTCTCTGGACCTAGGGAGAAGGTAGTCGTAGCTGCAGGATATGACGGAGTGCACATCCACACAGGACATCTGTGATGGGCACACAAGCACACATGCAGGGCATGTCACTGATGGCCAGAAACACACACACACACACACACACACACACGCTGGGGTGTGTTCGCTCTTCTAATATCATGAGAAGTGAGCATGTATTACTTATTTTGAAGAATTCTCTGCTGGCCCTGGCGATGCATAACTGAAATCTCAGCACTAGGGAGACTGAGGCAGGAGGCAGCAAGTTCAGGCCTACATAGTGTGTGTGGCTTTGTCCCTGTGCCCTCCCATCAATATAGATAGATAGATAGATAGACAGACAGACAGACAGGCAGACAGACATGATTAATAAGTAACTCTAAGAGAAAAAGGTACACATCACAGCTGATTTATTCAGACACTTGGCGGCACACATACAAGGAATGGCAAAGGTTAGAACACATCGGAAGGCAGGTGTCCACAGCTCCAGTACCTTGCCCTCAGTGGGTCCCATTAAACCCTGCAAAATATCCGCCCCGCCCCCACTCCCACCCTCCTGGTCCCCAGGAACTTCCTACATCCTTAGAGGGGATCAAAAGGGGCTTGGGGACTCTGCTAGGACCAAGCCTTGAGAAAAACTACCCTCCCTACGACATATCCCAACTCAGAGCCTGTAGCAGAGTCAGGGCTATTTGGGGTTCTGGGGTACTGCACAGCCCCTAGCTTACAGCTGCCTACTGTCCAGTTACATAAACACAGGTCTGCCCCCTCTTGTGTGGCCAGAGACGATTCGGTTCTCACCTGTGCTGTCCCGGCCAGGGAGTGGGCTGCAGGCTGGGGCCTGTGAGCTGATGTCTCCATACCTGCAGCTGAGAAGTTCCTCTATCCAGGCAACCCAGGAGGCTAGACAGGCATGGCCCCAACTTACCCCAACTGTGCCCAGTCTCAGACAGCCCCCTAGTTGTTGCTGCGAAGAAGTAGAACCAGGCGGGGGAGGGTACGGGGGGGGGGGGCGGGACAACAGCCTGCCAGAGGACAAGGACTGAGAACCAAAGGTCCAGTTTGCCTGGGAGCACTCAAGAAAGTGACCTACCTGGCTTGAAAATAAACGTAGAAGCTGGGCATGGTGGCGCACACCTTTAATCCCAGCACTTGGGAGGCAGAGGCAGGCAGATCATTTTGAGTTTGAGGCCAGCCTGGTCTACAAAGCGAGTTCAGGACAGCTAAGAGTGCACAGGGAAACCCTGTCTCAAAGAAACAAAAACCAAAGAAAATGAAAGTAGGCTGTGCCTCCCACCCAGCCTCCCCTTGGGAGAGGGAACAAAACAGACCCCAGGGGTCCTGCCCAAGTGCAGTGACACCACAGGCACCCACCATCTGTTCTTGGGTTTTCTGGCCTCAATCTCCCCCTCTGTGGCACTGGGTGAGTGGTAACTACTGCCTAGACTGTGGGCAACAAACAGGGAGGGAAGTGCTCAGCCAGCACCAGGACTGCCTCAGCTCCCTAGGTTAGAGGAGGAGCACTCACCAGAGACCCAGAACCCTGAGGTACCACACAACTGTGCCATCAAAGACTATGCCATCAAGAGCTCATGACCTGCGGCACCACCGTCTGTGTGCCTGCCTTGCTCATGTCCAGCTGGCCTGGGAACGATCACTTCCCCAACATGCCACAACCCTGCCCCGCCCCGCCCCGGAGGCAGCTTCCCAGCCAGGAGTCCAGCAAATGTCAGGGGTGACTGAGCCTTCCTTCCTTCTTCCCACCACCCTGTTACCCTGGGACTCAGATGATCACAGAGTGGGGCACTCCTGGGCGCTGGCTCAGGCTAAGGAACCGGGCAGCTGTGAGCAGGAGCGCACCACTGAGCACCTCCAAGGCGCAGGAGCCCCAGGCCAGGGCCAGTGACCAGCCAAAACTGATGTGCACATCCTGCACGTGCTGCACGCCATACAGACGAGCCGTCTCCACAAAGGCCAGGTGTGAGTAGCTGACGTAGATGCTGACCCCTGCCAGCGTCAGGGCGCCTGGGGAGAGGGGACCAGCAAGACTGCTCAGACCCAGCTCTCAGTGCCCTCTCCCTCCCAAATACCAGTTTGATAGGCACTAAGTGTTGTGAGCTCTGGGTTTTAGGAGATGGGGTGTTAGGGGGCTCCAATAGCCCTCCACCCTGAGACCTCACCTGACATGTCAAACCCCTTGTAAATGGCCCCAGGACTCAGTGATGTCAGAACGGGCATAGCTCTGCAGCCCACACCATCTGGCCTCCATTCACCCTAGCCCTTGGGCAGTGTTGGGGTACAGGAGGGAGGGTTTCCAGCTGCCCCAGCAAAGGCTACAGGTTTATTCTGGGGAAGGGTGTGAAGCCGAATCTAACGCGTTGCACTCTGGGAGAGGCAAGGATGGAGTCAGCACTCACAGTGGACCGGCCACTCTCTCAGGCCTCCTGAGGGGCAGGTCCACTGCACTTGTAGCACCCAGCTCCCCGGAATGACACTCTGTCTCTCAACCTCAGCCCTCTTACAGCGTACATTCCATCTGCCCATCTTCCTGACATCCTGACTCAGGCAACCCCAGTCCCTGCCCCCCCCTCCTGCCCTGAGGGCAAAGTACCCTCTGACTAGAAAGGTGGGGTCAGCCTCTCCCAGAAGTTGCCTTCTGACTCTGCCTGTGCCAAGAAAAATGCAGAGGCACCGTGCCATCACGAAGCTTCGCAGTTATAAACCCAACCCCATTACAGCTGCCAGTGGCTTCCCGGGGCTTCCTAATTGGATTTTGCACTCACAGTCTCCCTGGTCAAGGCTGTGACACATATTTTCATTCTCAGGAGACCTGGGTCTGAATGTCTGTCTCATTAGTTTGCGGCTCTGGGTTCCCTGTCTCAGGCCCATCCCACTCCTACCAAAGGTCTCCTGAAGAGCCAGCCCAGTGTCCCCTGCAGGGAAGCAGGCTTGTCTGCGAGGGGCTGCAGCCCTGGGTAAATCTCATCACTGTGGTCACAGCCATGAGAGTAGAACTGGCCTGAGGCTGCAGACCAGCACAAATCTGTCCCCAGTGATGAAGGCTGCTGAGGACCGAGCCCTGTGCGGCCACCTGCCCACTTCTGATGACAGTGCACTCAAGGGGACTTGAGTGCCAGTGTCCTGGCTCTGGAAGCCTTGTGTCTCTAGCCTGCTAAATCAGCCTTAACTGGAACTCGGCCTGGGGCTGGTATAGCCTGAGACTAGGGAGGGGACTAGCAAGGACATTATGCCTCTGTTTGCCCTGCCTTGACCCCTCTCAGCTGGTAGGAGGAGCAGATGGGGGTCAAGACCCACACCCCTCTCTTGCACCATCTGCCCACAGAGCTACTCTGCAGTTACCATGGAGACCCTCAAGACTCCCAGGCCAACAAGCTCCACCCTGGTGCTCCCGTGGATCCAGGCCCCAGGCAGAAGCCCTGCACTGGGCCAGCCTTAGGGTACCTCTGCTGGGGGTGGGGATTAGCTCTCCAATGCTCAGAGGGTGACAGTGACCAGGTAGGGGTTAAGTGAGAGTGAAGGCCCCACTCCCATGACCTGCAGTCCAAGATGATCCTCCAAGGGACCCTCCCACCCCCCACCTCATTACCCACCTCCTAACAAGAAGTAGCAGCCGGTAAGGAGCAGCAGAGGTACACTCCGGGACAGGGAGCTGAGCAAGCTGCAGACCCAGCCACACACGATGAGGATGAGACTCAGGGGCAGGACTACCATGACCGTGCGATGCAGCGCTGTGGGGAGAGGGGGCTCAGGGCGGGCAGAGGGCCTGCCTCTAAGAAGGAACCCAAGATAGCCATGCCCTCACCTCCTCAGGTCACCAGCAGCCTCAAGCTGATGCCTCCCTCCGTAGTGACTACTAGACCCTCCCCCAGTGGCCACCTCTTTCTGGTCCAGGCTTCCTGAGGCCAGGCTGAGGGAGCCTCCGCCAATGCCCTCCCCACCCGACCCTCAGTCCTCTCAGGAGCAGTAGGTTGCCTATGGTCATCCAGCTAGAAAACCGGTCAGTCCAGAAGGAGAACTTTGGGGCCCCCATGAGATCATATTCTGAGGTAGTTGACATCCTCAGAGACAAGAGTAGGCTCCACTGAGAAGAAACTGAGGCATGAGGGCAGAGCAGGCTGGGATTCCAGCATCTGTGGTCAGAGGGCTAGGACGGAAGCACCATCTGGGTGCCTGAGGTCTCAGAAGCAGTTTGGCGGGCTAGGCTGAGGTGCTTGGGTCCCAGACCTGCCTGGAGAGTCAACGATGGCTCTGCCCCACGACTTACAGAGGAGGTGCTGTATGGAGGGAGAAGCTTCCAGGCTGTCACTGGCAAACGGGTCGATCAGGGGCACACAGCTGTTCTGCCCTGAAAGCCAAGGTACAAATGGGGGTGGGGGTGGGCAACATAGGTACCGTAGCCTCAGGACCCTGTTTGACTCTTGGAACCCAGGGTCACGGCTCCTAATGGGACTAGAGACCAGGCCTCTTATTTAGTTAAGGGCCACAGAAGGCCGTATCTTCAGCAAAGTGAGTTTAAAATCTCCAACACTCAGAAATGCCCAGGTTGGGTCCCCAAAAGAGGAGACGTCATATTCTGGAGCCTTCCTGACTCATGTTATATGGGCTCGCTGGTTCTTACACAGGAACACACACATATGCATCCACACATACGTGTGTGCCAAGTACGTACACATAAGAGATTTATGTCAGTAGATGAACAGCTTGGTCATTCTATCATCACACGCATGTTTGCACATACAAGTGCGCAAGTGCGTGCACACGCGCACTCACGCACACACAATCGTATACTTATTTTTGCTTCTCATTCACACAATGTATATTCCCTCACACACGCAGTAAGTAAGTACCATGTGTTCACACAAAGCCACAGTCACACACTGACATGGCACTGCCTTGGTCACTTAGATGAAGGTCTGTGGCCCTAGCCATGTACATACACACTTGTGCTTCCTACCCTCCTCAGCCCCATAGCCCCTCCTCCAGGAAGGAGTCTGGCTCTCCCTGGTCCCCTGGCTGCAACCCTGCAAAGGAGAAGCAAGCAGTGACTGCGCCCCTGGCAGCTGAGGCCCAGACTTCTGTGCTCTTCCTCCGACCTCCATGGAAACATCTAGACCTAGAGAGGCTAAGGAGGTAAACACTGTCACGTTACTCAGAAGCAAGGAGCAGGCCCATCTGACCTGCCATCTCTCGATGGCATCCCAGCTCTCCCCAGCCAGACCCCAAGGGAAAGCTCTTCAGAACTTAAGAAAGCATAGTGCCGGCCCCACCAACCTCCTAGCCATGGCCACAGTGGCAGCAGCCTGTCCCTGAGCAGGGACCTCCTTCCTCTCACCCCCTCCACATCCCAACTGTCACCCAGCAATTTGAGGGGAAACTGTGATGGCGATGGAACTAAGAGACCTCTGAGGAGCAGACCGAGATGCCTCAGAGACTCGGAGGATGGAGGGTTATAAGGGCACGGGGAGGGAAATAGAAATAGACAAGGTGAGAGGGCGGGGGTCTCTGGGTGTAGCTCACCTTCGCAGGTACGCCAAAGCCCAGAATGCGAGTAGAGCTGCTGCGCACCACCGGGGCCACCAGCGTCCGCCACCTCCAGGATGTACCAATAGTCGCTGGCGACCGCAGCCGCCAGCAGCGCGAAGCTGAGTAGGGCGCCCAGGGCTGCGCTCAGGAGTAATGCCGCCAACAGGGCCATGCAGGCAAGAGCCGGGCAGCTGGCTGCAGGGGTGGCGGGGAGTTGGAGACCAAGGGAACTGTGGGCGGGCTGGGGGCAGTCAAGGTTCGGAAGAGAACAGAAGCTGGCTAGTGAGGGCTTAGGAGGTGGGAGGGGCGGGAGCCTCAGCAGGAGAGGGCACGGGAGGGGTGGCAGGGAGCAGGCTGGCTGGGAGCAGAGGTAGGTGGAAGGCGGCGGGGTCGGGGGGGGGGGGAGCGCGGGAGAGGCACTGTCCGAGGTTCTTCTGTGACCGCTGCTTCTCTGCCACGGCGCGAGTGGCCAAGTTTGCGAGGAAATGGAGCGCTTCTCTGCGCCGGCCAGGCAGTAAGGGAAGAGGCGGGGGTGGGGGGTGGGGGGTGGAGGGCTGGGGCTGAGGGGTGGGGAGGGAATCTCAAGTTGTGCCAGAGCTGGAGCCGGCAAAGCTGGGTTCAGATCCCAGTGTTGCCACAAACAGGTCTGCACAAGCATGCCCACCCTGCTGTGTGGAGTTTGGGAAAAGAGTCGGAGGTCAGCCTGACTCCTCCCACCCCACCTCAGCCCCGCCCCCTGGTGCCGCAGCAGCCGGCAGCTGGACCACTGCACCAACAGCTCCTAGAATGGAGGTGTGGGAGTGGGGGCAGACACACCCAGCTGGCACATTTAGGGACAACTCAGGGTGTGCTACATCTCAGCTTGGGGTCCTGGTTTCCTGAGGACCAGTAGGATAAGCTGCCTGCAGCAGGGAGAAGAATTGCTTCTGTGTAACTCACTTTGAGGGTGCACATACTGCTCAAGGACAGGAGTCAGATGCTAACAGTAGGACAGGAATCCAGGCAGCTGAAGCTGGGGTGGACTGAGCTACATTTGAGAACAGGAGAGCCTCTCAATCACCACCCCTGAAGAGAAGGGCCAGAGATGGTCTTTCCTGAACACAGCTTTGACACTCAGGTCAACCGAGCCCTTGCTGGGATTGAGTCTCTCTATATAAAATATAATATACATATAATAAATATTTCTCTTTGCAAAGCTCTTGGCTTGAGGAATATAGTCTGGAGATAAAAGCAATCTTAGCAAAGTTATTAAAACAATACCTCATGTGGAATTCAGACAGAGCACAGAATTCTTTCAGTATTTTGCAAACTGTTCTTTCCACATGTACACTAAGCCATCCCCGGCTGCATCGGCTGTGACAGCCCACCCAGCTGGCTCTGTCCTGCAGACACCCTGCTCTGGAACCAGGTGGTAGCCAGTGGCCCAGTAATGTGGGGGAACACTAACAACCGAATGGTGCTCAGAGACGCAGCCCTCCCAAGGCAGGAGAGGAAAAAGGGAGACCCTCCTGCCACGCAAACATGAGGTGACCTGGCAGTTACCCAGCAGTTTAACAGCCTAACAGTCAGTCTTGCTTCCTGTCAAAGGCTCCTTGTGTGAAACTGTGGGTTGACATGCTGGCCTGGCTGTCCCCCTCCCGCCAAGCCCCCTGCCCCTGAGGGGCTTGCAAAGGTTCCCACTCCTGCTACAGCTCCAGTGCAACTGTTAGAGCAGGCAACAGCCACTGGGACCCTGGGGGAGCGACAGCATGAGGCATCCAAGCCATCTCTGCACTAACTCCTCAGGCTGAGAGGCTGGAGGATGGCCCGCTGAGCCGTCCATACCCACTTCATTTTCAACCCTGGCTTCTGTGAGGCTGACTACACTGTCCTCTAGGCAGCAGGTGCTGGTCCCTGAGGAGTGGTGCTAATGAATTCTGCCAGTGTACTTCCCCAAATGCAGTCTGAGAGGTGCTGCTTTAGAACCTTCCAGTATTCATGACGTGTTGTCTCATCAGTAAGTCACACTAGGCCTCAGGGGCTCTTCAAAGCTAGCACAAGCCATCAGTGCAGATGCGAGAGGTGTGCTTGGGGGGGCGGGGTAAGAGATGGTCCTCTCTTGAGTGACAAGAATAGGCCTGCATCCGAGCCACTGTTCAACTAGGTCACTTCTGCAGCTGGAACAGGAGCTGTTTCTAGTGGCAGCCATGCAGCTGACAAGCCACCTGCTCCAGGCTAACTCTGCCTCCAGCCTGAGTCTGGGGAACCAGCTGGAATTGTCTAAATTATCTTCCAGCAGCTGGACATCAGCTAACTGGCACTAATTTTACTGAGCTTGGCGCACATCCACAGATGAGCCTCACCAATTCATCCACCCAGTGTGCAGGCTGAAGCCCAGCAGACGCCAAGGCAAAAACCCAGCATTCTAAAGGGCTCTCCAGAGCTGAAGGGCATAGGCTACAAGCACAGCGTTTCATCTCGAACAAAACATGGCTGCAGCCAAGCCAGTTCACACACCCTAAGGAGGCGCTAGACATTTGTTTAAGCCATGTGACCATGACTAGGGGGTAGTGATGGGAATTGCAGGTGGTCCCAAACCAAGTGGAACCCACAAGTCTGTGAGGCTCCACTTGCAGAGCTGATCAGCCACCAACAAGCCAGAGCTTTGCTGTGGGAAACAAGGTGCTTCCATTGACATGTTCCTCCACCCTACCACCAGACAGCACTTACAGTGGCGGAAGGCATACCTCTCCCCAGCCCTGTTAGTCCAGCTGGCAGCTTTGGACAGGAACTTGAATGACAGAATGTTCAGGGTGCCTCTTCCTGTGGGGTGCTGTAGCACACTCACCTAGGCCCTTGCTGGCATTTTCTAACCTTCTCAATGTCCAGAAGGCACGTAGACAGTTTGTAAGCTGACTGTAGGAGGCAGGGCCTGGGCACAGTCACGGGAGGAGCTGAGTGCACTCAAACCAGGCACCACTTTGGTGACGTGGAGCGAACAGCCCTGGGGGCTGAGGTCTCTCCCTGCCAAACCTGGTAAGCCCACAGACTGAGCCAGGAGCTAGAAAGTTCACTGACTGTGACTTTATTCAGAGACTTTTGCTCATGTGAGACAGGAAGATTTTCAGTGTTTCAGCACCTGGGAGGTGGGGGCAGCAGGATCAAGTTCAAGTGCCAGCCTTGGCTATATAGAGCTCCAGGTCAGGCCTGGTCTCAAAAAAAAAAAGCAAAGAAATCATTTTTCCAAGACAGGCAGAACTTGTGGTCCACTTTTATAAATGATTTTATTCCATCACACTGCAGTAGAAGAGTCGCATCAGAAGGACAGATGAATCGTCAGTGCCAACATATAACCACACCTACGGCACACAGGAAGCGTCAGCTGCCAGGCACGGAAACAGGAAGACAGAAACATCTTGCATGGGCACACCCCCCCCCCAATAGGTCCTGTCACAGGACACTGCCCTCCCCACCCACTCTTTTCTGCAGTACTTAAGTCCAGGTCACAACAGTGCAAAGCCACAAAATCAAGAGAGAGAGGCAGCTGCACAGCCTGAGCCACTTTCAAGCAAAAATAAAAAATAGTATTGGACAACCAGTTTCAAAATACCATCATCTCCCTCTCTAAGACGCTGCGAGGAAGCCTGGGCCGAGAGAGAGAGCCTGGGCCGAGAGAGCTGGCACAGGTGGCGAGATGTGGCACATCACTCAGGGCCAGTTGCCCCAGCAAAGGCTCACAGCAGGGCAGCCATCCGTTCAATGGAGTGGCGGATGGTCTTCGAAGTTTCTTCAAATTCTTTCAGCTTGCTGTTGCTCTCTTTTGCCTGGAATGATGAACAGACACATGGGGCTGGGGTGGAGCCCAGACATGGGGGGCTTGCCTAGCAAGTCTGGCACCCTAGTTTTATTACCATCATGACAAAATAACAATTACTAAAAGGGAAGTAATTATTTTTGTATTTTTGAGAGTTGAACCTAGGTCCTCAAGCATAATTAGCAAATACTCTTACTGAGCTATAAGCTGCAACTTCTCTTTCTTGTTTTTTTAGAAACAATTTATGTAGCCTTTAACTTTCAATTCTCCTTCAGCCAACCAAATTAGTTGGGATTGCACACTAGGACTGTACCCTATGCCTCTAAGCCAGGGTTACGGAACTCAATTTTCTTTTTTTTAAAAGTTATTTATTTATTATGTATACAGTGTTCTGCCTGCCTATAACACTTTCACGTCAGAAGAGGGCACCAGATCTCACTGTAGACAGTTGTGAGCCATCATGTGATTGCTGGGAATTGAACTCAGGACCTCTGGAAGAGCAACCAGTGCTCTTAACCTCTGAGCCATCTCTCTAGCCCTAGAGAACTCAATTTAAAAATAACAAATTGGGGGGCTGGAGAAATGGCTCAGCGGTTAAGAGTGCTGCCTGCTCTTCCAAAGGTCCTGAGTTCAATTCCCAGCAACCACATGGTGGGTCACAACCATCTATAATGTAACCTGATGCCCTCTTCTGGCCTACAAGCAGATAACACTGTATACACAATAAATCTTTAAAAAACAAACAAACAAACAAAAAACAAGTTGGCTGGGTGTGGTGGCCTACACCTTTAATCCCAGCACTAGGGAGGCAGAGGCAGGTTGATTGTTGTGAGTTCAAGGCCAGCTGAGTCTACAAAGTGAGTCCAGGACAGCCAAGGGTACAGAGAGAAACCTTGTCTTCGGGCTGGAGAGATGGGTCAGAGGTTGGCTATTTTTCCAAAGGTCCTGAGTTCAATTTCAGCATTTGGGAGGCAGAACAGGTGGATCTCTATGAATTGAGGCCAGCCTGGTTTAGAGAGAGTTCCAGTGCAGCCAGGGCTACACAGAGAAACCTATCTCAAAAAAAAAAAAAAAAAAAAAAAAAAAAAAAAGAAAGAAAAAGAAAAGGTTGAGCAGCTGGAGAGCTGGTTCAGCAGTAAAGAGCACTGTCTGCTCTTCAAGAGGTCCTGAGTTCAATTCCCAGCAACCACATGGTGGCTCACAACCATCTATAATGTGATCTGGTGCCCTCTTCTGGTATGCAGGTGTACATGCAGGAAGAAGACTATAAATAATAAATAAATAAATCTTTAAAAAAAAAAAAAAGAGGGGGGAAAAAGGGGTTGAGTCTGGAGCAATGGTTCCAAAGTCAGGGGGAACCCTGAGTGCTGTGTCTTTCCTCCTGAGCGCATCTTCCCTTGCTTCTGTGCCCAAGCTTGTATTAAATATGTTTACTGAATCCTAACTCTGCTTCAAAACAACAGAGTACTTTGTGATAAGGACACTGAGCATCAGGGCTGACATGCCGCCATCCCCAGAGTGTCTGAGCATGCTCAGATCCAACACCTTCTTTACTGTGCCAGTGTCCCTCCTGCTGATACTCACTGCCACCTCAGTGTCTAGTATCAGACAGTTATTTCATAATGACCTCCATAAGGAACAAAGCTGAAGAGAAATCCTGATAGCAAGACAGCAGGTCCCAGCGTCTGCCTTGAAACACAGAGAACAGGCCCAGGGCCAGCTGGGAGTCCGCCTTCAAGCACCAGGGACAGCACAGGGCATCTGTCTCCTCCACAGTGTTGGCCAGTAAACCCTCCCCGAGCTTCCCTCAAAAAGTTGCCAAGTGTGACAGCACATAAGGATCCTGGCTACCTGGCTAAACCCGAACTTCAGATAGACGAACAATGGCAGTGAATAATCCTTGCAAAACGTGGGGTGTTCATTGTAAAAATGGACTCAATGTCCATTCACTATGAGCTCTGGCCTCTGGCCAACCTAACTCTTCTTGCTTGGCTGCACAGGAGCCACCTCCCTGTGGACCTACGATGCCACCTGCCTTCTCAGTTAACTCCATGTGACAAGAGACAGAGCTCAGCTGTACCTCGGCTTCAGAGCCCACCTCAGGCAACACTCTCTAGTGCAAGTGCCTCCACCCACCCTGCTGCCACCCCAGGGGTCAGCCTGTAACAGGGCTTCCTGTGATGCTTGCCTCTCATGTGGGAAGGTGACCACCCAGGGACAGGTCTTCACTGCACAACCCCAGGCCACACATTCTGGGTCAGTGCTGTCTGTCCTCTAGCCCCACGAGGCCCCCAGGTGAAGGGCACTCCCTAAGGCAGGTCCTCAGGGCTTCTGAGGACCGGGTCTGCTCTCCGTTTTTAGTCTCTGTCATACATACAATTTTGTTCTTGGCTCTTTCTTTGTCCAGTTTCAGAAATTCACTGAGGGTCAGTTCTTCGATCTTCTTCTTGACAGCAAGGAAGGCACACCCAGGCGAGTGCTTTCTATGCTCCTCCCTAGAAAAACCAATACATAATATGTCAAAAAGCCACAGCCACTCATAACCTATAGCCCATCTCCCATCGCCATGCTCTCTTAGTGTACCCTGCTTTGCATCAAGAGCAAAGCATCAGACCCAAGCCTCCTGGGGACATCCCACGCAGCTATCTTCTTTCCACTATGTCTCCCCATCCGATGGTTAGAATATTTTCCTGGAGTCCTTTAGTAACCAATAGGGAAGGTTGAATGATTTTTTTTGTTTGTTATGTTTTTAGAGACAGGGTTTCTCTGTGTAGCCTTGGCTGTCCTGGAATTCACTCTGTGTGTGTGTGTCATGGGGGCAGGCTTTGATGCTTCAGATGCTCATGCTGGGCCTAGTGTCACTTTCTCTTCTTGCTGCCTGCTGATATGGACGTCGAACTCTCAGCTGCCTCTCCAGTAGCATGCTTGCCACCAAGATGATAACAGACCAAACTTCTGAACTATAAGCCAGTCTCAAATAAATGCTTTCTGTTATAATAGTTGCTGTGATCATGGTGTCTCTTCACAATAATACTAGCCCTAGTGGGGCGCGGTGGCCCACGCCTTTAATCGCTGCACTAAGGGAGGTAGAGGCAGGAGGATCATTGTCAGTTTGAGGCCACCCTGGTCTACAAAGCGAGTCCAGGACAGCCAAGGCTACACAGAGAAACCCTGTCTCAAAAAAACAAAAAGAAAAGAAAAGACACCCTAACTAAGGCTGTGCATGGTAGAGAGTGTTTTTATCCCAGCACTCGGGAGGCAGAGCTCCACGCCAGTCTGGTCTACAGTTCCGGGATAGTCAGGACTACATAAAGAAAGCCTTTCTCAAAAAACAAACAAACACAGCAAAAAAGAAACCCTAAGACACAACCAAGGGGTTGGAGAGATGGCTCAGCACTCAACAGCACTGGCTGTTCTTCCAGAGGACCTTGTAACTATAGCTCCTCTGTTAACACTTGCATTCATTTTTAGCATAACAGAAGCCATTTTGTTTTTAAGTCTCCATTTTGATCATGAGGAGACACTAAGTTCATGTTCTCAGGCTCTTCCTGCCTGGAGCTTGCACAGCCTTTTACTTTACAATTCAATACTTGCTGAACATTCTGCTTGATTTAATGTTCTACTTAAAACCACAGTACCCTGCTATGTTCCTTTCTCCTGGAATGGTGGA
The DNA here is from genome assembly GCF_903995435.1 of Acomys russatus. Classification (NCBI taxonomy): domain Eukaryota; kingdom Metazoa; phylum Chordata; class Mammalia; order Rodentia; family Muridae; genus Acomys; species Acomys russatus. The sequence goes on along the minus strand of NC_067152.1, from coordinate 43,563,640 downwards.
GAACTAACTGGAAAGTCCCCAAGCTGATATCCCAGCAATCAGCTTAAAATGCTTTGTCTAGCTCCCTGAATACAATGTACTCGGAACAAAATGATGCCTGTGTTTAGCTAGTCAAAATGATGAAATGCTGCCCTCCCCTTGCTTCCCACCTGGTTACCTGGTTATGATTTTTCTTATAAAAAGCCTGCTTACGGGGCTGGAGAGATGGCTCAGTGGTTACGAGCATTTTGTTCTTCCAGAGGTGCTGAGTTTAATTCCCAGCAACCACATGGTGGCTCACAATCATCTATAGTGTGATCTGACAAGTGTGATGGGGATAGAGCGCGCACGCACACACACACACACACACACACACACACACACACACACACACACATACAC